>NW_027142505.1:542664-641589 GCF_026170545.1 Melanerpes formicivorus
TATAGCTCCCATAACTCATTGTAAATCAAGAGATGTTTGCCCGTCTGGGAAACAACTGTTCACAGCTGTGTGGCTGTTTTCTGAACTGCAACTCCCACGAGCCATAGCAATAACATCACAAACCAACTGTTTCTGCTTTTCCCTTTATTCACAGAAAGGAAAACTTAACCATTCTCTCTCTTCTCTTCTCTCTCTTCTCTTCTCTTCTCTTCTCTTCCTCTCTCTTCTCTTCTCTTCCTCTTTCTCTCTACGCTCTTCTCTCTCTCTTCCTCTTCTCTTCTCTCTCTTCTCTTTCTCTTCTCTTCTCTTCTCTTCTCTTCTCTTCTCTTCTCTTCTCTTCTCTTCTCTTCTCTTCTCTTCTCTTCTCTTCTCTTCTCTTCTCTTCTCTTCTCTTCTCTTCTCTTCTCTTCTCTTCTCTTCTCTTCTCTTCTCTTCTCTTCTCTTTCTCTTCTCTTCTCTTCTCTTCTCTTCTCTCTCTTCTCTTTCTCTTCCCTTTTTCTTTTCTCTTTTCTTTTCTTTTCTTTTCTTTTCTTTTCTTTTCTTTTCTTTTTCTTTTCTTTTCTTTTCTTTTCTTTTCTTTTCTTTTCTTTTCTTTTTCTTTTCTTTTCTTTTCTTTTCTTTTCTTTTCTTTTCTTTTCTTCTCTTCTCTACTCTTCTCTTCTCTACTCTTCTCTTCTCTACTCTTCTCTTCTCTACTCTTCTCTTCTCTACTCTTCTCTTTTCCTTTTTCTTTTCTTTTTTCTTTTCTTTTCTTTTCTTTTCTTTTCTTTTCCTTTTCTTTTTCTTTTCTTTTCTTTTCTTTTTCTTTTCTTTTCTTTTCTTTTCTTTTCCTTTTCTTTTCTTTTCTTTTCTTTTCTTTTTTCTTTTCTTTTCTTCTCTACTCTTCTCTTCTCTTCTCTTCTCTTCTCTTCTCTTCTCTTCTCTTCTCTTCTCTTCTCTTCTCTTCTCTTCTCTTCTCTTCTCTTCTCTTCTCTTCTCTTCTCTTCTCTTCTCTTCTCTTCTCTTCCCTTTTTCTTTTCTCTTCTCTTCTCTTCTCTTCTCTTCTCTTCTCTTCTCTTCTCTTCTCTTCTCTTCTCTTCTCTTCTCTTCTCTTCTCTTCTCTTCTCTTCTCTTCTCTTCTCTTCTCTTCTCTTCTCTTCTCTTCTCTTCTCTTCTCTTCTCTTCTCTTCTCTTCTTTTTTTTATGAGACAGAGGAAAGGGAATTGGAATCATCGTTTGACAAGCACTAATAATTGACTAATGCCATCATGTTGTAAAGAGAGGAGATAGAGATTCTAGTCATGAGAGTAGCATTGTGTTTAGTAAGTCTGTCTTTCTCAGATATAAATTGATTTCTAGAGGAGCCATGTAGAATGCATTTGTAACAGCAGACTGAAATGGGAGTCAACAAATATTACTTTGAGGTGCACACTGTTTAGAACAGGTCAATGGCACAGTGAAGCATGCAGTTGCCTTGAGTGGGATGATGGCAGTAATTTTTTGCTGTTTCTAGGTCATGGACTGTTTCCATTTATGTAAGCTAGAACAGCATCCTAGGAGACACTTTGACAGACTGACTTGGCAAGGTGCTCTATGGCATAGCCTGTCAAAATCAACACAGTCCCTGTAGGGCATGAAAGTGGGGGAAGCAGAGGATTTTCACATGCTTTCACTCCATTGCTCAAAGCTGTTTCATGTCCTGTGTTAGAATTAGCTACCCTTGGGTAATTGCAGCCACTGCAAAGTACAGCACTTGATTCCCACTACATCTTACCAGAATTTCTGCATTCCCACGCTTAGGAGCTTCCCTACAGATGACTTAAGAAAGTGTTTTGTCACTGCAAGGGAACCCATAATGTGAGAGGGAAATGTGAAATGTAAATACACCCCTGTTCTCCATTCCTTCTTAAACATCTTGAGAGGAAGGACAGAAATGTGAGTTAACCTTTTCTTTAAACTTAAATACGCCTTTTGCCACTTGTCAAGAGAGGTATTTCAATGAGAATCATTAATAAGTGAGGAAGCCTGTGCATAAACTATAAACATTCAAAAGGATTTATTTAATAACAATAGCTAGGATGTATGCTAATTTACTTAAGTACAAAATCAGGCTTGTCCTGACACTATATATGATGATAAAGTGCTTGCCTTTTACATAAAAGTAGCACTGCTTTAACCCTTTCTATTTTTAATGGTTGATGGTCTCATATATACCCTCTAGCAAAGAGGATCGTGTGAGGTTTCCACTTAAGGGAGTTACTTATTCAGGTCCATTGAGGAGAAGGAGAAGCACGATGTCCCCAGAGTAGTCCTGGCATGACTGAAACAAGGCTGTATTTCCAGAACTGAGCCACACTCTCTAATCCCTGCGGCACCAGCCTTGTCGTGCCCTAGCATAGGCAGGGAATGTGCAGATGATGAATACCGGCAGATGGAGTCTGCTTTCATCAGTCTAGCCAGAGCTTATGTGTCAGTGAGGAGAAATTATACTAGAATGGAGGCTTAAAATGAGAAAAGATACATAATTAAAAAGTTGAGACTCCTTATCATCATGTCATTTTAACCTTGTTCCATTAGCAAAAATAAAATAAGTCACTCAAGAGCAACTGTATCTGAAAGAGTCTATTTTAAACTCCTGTTCCAAATTGCCTGTGAGTTTATAATAAGCTATACTGGATTTTACTGAAATTAACTTTTTGTCGCTATGCATTCTGTACTGATATATTGTGATAATGCCTTGCATGTTGAGTTAGAGAACTATACTTTACCTGCCTTTGAATTGCTGTTAATATAAATACATTCAACAAATTAATGAATATCCTATTTCCAGTTTGGCTTTTCCTCATATTCCAAATAAATTTGGGCATTTAAGCAAATTACTTACTGCCCTGCAGACACACTGGATTAAATCACACTGTGATTAAAACAACTGAATAACTTCTTGGAACAGCATGAAAATGTTCCCTGCTTTCACCATGGCTCTCAGTAGAAGAATCATAGACTCATAGAATCAAAAGGTTGGAAGATCTCAAAGATCATCAAGTCCAACTTGTCACCCAAAACCTCATGACTACTAAGCCATGGCACCAAGTGTTGTGCACAATCCCTTTTTGTACACATCCAGGGATGGTGACTCCACCACCTCCCTGGGCAGCACATTCCAATGGCCAATTAGTCTCTCTGAAGAACTTCCTCCTCACCTTGATCCTAAACTTCCCCTGGTGCATAAGGTCTCCTCTGAGCCTCTTCTTCTCCAGGCTAAACAATCCCAGCACCCTCAGTCTCTCCTCGTAGGGCTTGTGCTCGAGGCCTCTCCCCAGCCTTGTTGCCCTTCTCTGGACACATTTAAGAGTCTCAATGTCCTTCTTAAACTGAGGGGCCCAGAATTGGACACAGTACTCCAAGTGTGGCCTAACCAGTGCTGAGTACAGGGCAGAATGACTTCCCTGCTCCTGCTGGCCACACTATTTCTGATGAAGGCCAGGATGACATTGGCCTTCTTGGCCACCATGTACAACTTGTTAGCAAAGAGACAGAGATAGTATTTGTTGCAGTTGGGACCAGGGAGCTCATCAGAGTTCTATGAAACTGTAAATGTCAGATCTTGGTCTACTTGTGGCTATTACATGTCTGTATAAATATTTTCAGGGTGGAATTTCTAATGGATCATGTTTGTAGGCTATGCTGAAAGTCCTCGAGTTATGTCATAATGAAGGGGAAAACAGTGCTATATCCACAACATGAACGTTCTCCAACAGCTCTGCTCTTTTGAAGGAAGCAACTTGTAGATTGGTTTTCAGAAACAAGCTAGATATACACAGAACACTTCTTCTAGTGCAGACATGGTCCTCAATGATAATAAATACTATAATGTGCTTTGTGAGATGCTTCTACAGTACCTATATAATTCAACAGAAAAGTAGTGCTATAAGAGTAGAGGTTTAAAGGTCAGTAAGAGAGTTATGCTCTGAACCTTCAGAGGAAGGGGTGGAGTATTTTGATTCTGGAGATTACAGAGGTGGGTAAGTAGAGCAAATACTCATTCTGGATTCTAGAATGGCAGAGCATCAGAAGATCTAGTGCTCTGTCACTGAGTTAGAATAGACTTTTGGATGTCTTTCAAACCATTGTGCATATTTTATATTTCTGATGCAGCCAGACATTGTTATAATAGCATAATATAAATTGTTTAAGCCATTAATGACATTTGTTTTAGTGCCATCTTACAAAAAAATGTTTTATTTAATCATCTTCTACTTCTCCAAGGCAAGTATGGAAGGTGGGCTGTATTTGGGAGAATGAAGGAAATGAAAGGAAGTTAATAACATCAGTGAAAGTTGCCCTCTTCCATTCTTTCAGTGAGTGTTCTCAGCTGATGTCTGCAACCTGCTGTAAATACACGAATTTTCCAGGCTTTATTTTCAAAATTATGTCTTTATTATTTTTTTTTCCCCTAAACTGAAATTCTTAAATTTTGCAAGAAAAACATTTTCTTCAGATAAGGCCTGACTCATGGAACTTCTAGATACAGTTTAGATAAGGCAAAATTTGCTACCAGAGGCAGCATAATGAACAAACAAAGATTATCATGTTTTCCTGATTTTTAAGTAGAAGGATAACTTCATGTTTCTTTATTGAGTTGACAAAGTTCTTCATCAGCTGACTTTGGTGATTTGGAGAGAATTTTTTTGTAGCAATTTCTTTCTCTTAAAAAAAGCACAAAACCATAATCCAATCTTCTTGCATGATTTCAGTAATAACTTTACCTGTAAACTATTCTGCCTGGTTCAATTTATCACAAATCTGGCAAATAACAGTTATGGTAAAAAAAATATCTTCAGATTAACTGCTGAACTTGGATTCTGTGTCTTTTTGCTGGTCAGATGATTTGGTCAAAGAGAAAAAGGCACAAACAAAATTATACTCTACTTCTTTAGTAGGGAGAAACATTTAAATAGAATGTTAGGGACTAATCAGCAGCTGGATATAATGTTGTGAGGTGCAGGTATGGTGTAACAATGATCTCAACACTTCAGTGCACTTGCACCAGGCTTTCTGCCTTATTTCAGAGGCACAAAAAGCAGTTTCAGATATTTATGGTGCCATCCTGTGGAGACTTCTGAGCATTGAAAAGGTTTAATTGTAAGAGCTGTATTAGAAGAAAAGGGACATTCTCCCCTCAAACTAGTTCTTGTGAGATTGAGCTATGAATCACAGAATTGTCAGGGTTGGAAGAGACCTCAGTAATCATCTAGTTTGAACTGCCCTGCCATGGGCAGGTGTGCTTTCCACTAAATCAGGTTGCCCAGAACCACATCCGGCTTGGCCTTAAGATAGCTGCTTCAACTTAAGAAATTATGGTTCAATTCTGAGTTGCCAAAATTCTGATCTGCTTGCCCTTTTTCAGTAGCTTCTCATAGCAGTCACACAACCCAGGAGGACTTAACTGCCAAAGCAGCCTTGGGTTATGTTTATGTCTGGATTTGTTGTTGTTGTGTTTATTTTTTTCCCATTTGTTCAATAAAAACACTGCCTAATCCAGATAGGGAGAGGCTGAAATAAGTCACTTTCATTAGGGTTTATTTATTTACAAAGGATTATTTATGAGTAGGTAACAAGTTATAATTAGACTATATCTTAAAATTCTAAATCTTTCAATAGAATAGAATGGAACTGAATGGAACAGAATGGAATGGAATGGAATAGAATAGAATAGAATAGACTAGACCAGACCAGGTTGGAAGAGACCTTCAAGATCATCGCATCCAACCCATCATCCAACACCACCTAAACAACTAAACCATGCAACCAAGCACCCTATCAAGTCTCCTCCTAAACACCTCCCATGATGGTGACTCCACCACCTCCCTGGGCAGCATATTCCAATGGCCAATCAATCTCTCTGTGTAGAATTTCTTCCTTACATCCAGTCTGAACCTCCCCAGGCACAGCTTGAGACTGTGTCCTCTTGTTCTGGTGCTGCTTGCCTGGGAGAAGAGACCAGCCCCCGCCTGTCTACAGCCTCCCTTCAGTCAGTTGTAGGGAGCAATATGGTCTCCCCTGAACCTCCTCTTCTCCAGGCTAATCAACCCCAGCTCCCCCAGCCTCTCCTCATAGGGCTTGTGCTCCAAACCCCTCACCAACTTTGTTGCCCTTCTCTGGACACATTCCAGCAAGTCAACATCTTTACATCTTTCCTAAACTGATATTTCCCCCCAGTATGTTTTATTCTTACATAAAAGAGAAATGATCATTCAGTCCAGTGGGCCTCTCAGATATTACACACAAAATTTATTGCAACATTACCTCTTAGCCCTGGGTAACAAGAAGAATTGGGAATCTAGGGAATTGTAGTACATCACTGTATTGTAGTACAGATATTTACTGAACTGTGTGAATTTATGGTTTGCAGGGTTACCAGTCTGCTAAAAATACGAGATTTGTAGTGGAAAGCTTTGTAGACCGCAGAAGTGGAGAATGCACTATAAACATGATGATTTTATAGTGCTTTTGATTATACTTGTGAACAACTGCTTGTGGTAAACATTATAGTCTAAATGCTTTATAACCACTTTCAAGACCCAGCTCGACAGGGTGCTGGGCAATCTCATTTAAACTATATCCTTATTCTGAAAGGTTTGACTAAATGATCATTAAGGTTCCTTCCAATCTGGTATTCTATGAATCAGTGAATCTTTACTGATTGTGGATGGACCAATAGGACCAAAATTGGGAGACAATGATGTGCAGATGTGTTTAAACATTACTGTTGCACTTTGATATTTGTATTGTATTAGTACATCCACAGGTACCTCAAAAGATCATCTAAGTCCAACCCTCCTGCCAGAGCAGGATCCTATACCAGATCACACAGGAACACATACAGGCGGGTCTTGAATATCTCTGGAGAAGGAGACAAAGAGATGATCATGGCCACAGGACTGTAAAGTTCAAAATACAAGATCATCCTGTCAGTTTAAAAAGGAAAAAATAAAAATAATTAAAAAAGGAGAGGTACCAAGGAAATGTAAAAGAGTTGGATTGGAATGATAGACTATAACGAAGCTAAATTAATAGTCATATATGTCAACGAGGTTTGCAGACTTTACAGCCTTAAAAAAAAAAGGAAGATGACAAATTTTACACATCCCAGAATAACAGACTTTCCCTTTTTTTTTTTTTTTTAATGTTCTTTGAGGGGAAGGAAAAAGAAAAAAACAGACAAAACAATCAAAATCAAGTTGTTAAGTATAAGCTAATAAAATACATACTCTGGTGGGCTGAAAAAATCCCACCCCCCAACATAAATTTGCCAGACCAGCTCAGTTGGAAGGAAGCTCTGTTTACAAGCAAATCTACAATCCAAAATGAAATGCAACAAATATGTACAAAATATACAATGTGTACAGGTATTTGCAGTTTATAAACAGCAAAAAAACAGAGGGCTACTAATAGCTTCCCCACTCCCTGCCCCCTTCCCTACCCCCCTGTACGTGATAGAGGAGAGAGAAGAGCAGAGAGTTGTTTGTTAGATACTCAGCCACAACAAAGCAGTGCAGCCAAGGTCAGCAAAGCCAGGAGAAGGACCAACAAGAGCAGAGGAAGCAAAAAAAAAGTAAGTTAGTTTACATATCTAACTTTTATGTCTGTTATTTGTCCAATGGGATTATTTAGAGCTTATAATTACTTTCCTTTTTACACCCAATGGTGATTTATTTACATTCTACTACTTTCTCTTCAAGATCTGTGGAAAATATTCAAGGCACAGCCTGAAACTACCACACCTACTTTTAAAAAAAATACTAAAACTATTTGTAATTCCAATGAAAATTGGAACTAAGCAACCTGCCTGCAGCTGCAGGAAGGTAATTCACAGTCATACCTGGTAAAAGAAAGTACAGAATTCCTGCCGAATAGGAATATTCTGGGCCCACAGCATGAAGAGGTCAGAGTGATGCTCTTGGTAAGAGACTATATCCCTTATCAAGCAAAATTTACTTAAGAAGTAAGATGTGGCTGAACCTGATTAGGTGTCTTATCAAGCGATTACAGTAAGAGCCAATCACTGATGTAGGCTTTTCTGCTTCCTTTAATGCAAATCAAGGGATAAGCTGAAATATTGTCATAGAATCATAGAATCAATAAGGTTGGAAAAGACCTCAAGGATCATCAAGTCCAACCTGTCACCACAGACCTCATGACTATTAAACAATGACACCAAGTGCCACATCCAATCCCCTCTTGAACACCTCCAGGGATGGTTACTCCACCACCTCCCTGGTAGCACATTGCAATGGCTAACAACTTTCTCTGTGAAGAATTTCTCCCCACCTTGAGCCTAAACTTCCCCTGGTGCAGCCTGAGACTGTGTCCTCTTGTTCTGGTGCTGGTTGCCTGGGAGAAGAGACCAGTCCCCTCCTAGCTACAACCTCCCTTCAGGTAGTTGTAGACAGCAATAAGGTCTCCCCTAAGCCTGATTATGAGTAGGGGTGTCTTACATTGTTGTTTTTGTAACTACCCTTGTTTACTTATGTGGCACAGTGTGAATGTGTGAGCGTATTTTGTGACACAGCACAGATTATGTACAGCTTGACTTGCAGAAATAGATCATCTCTGTGGGTAAGAAGAGAGCAATAGGAATCTTTTTATCCAACATTATGTTTTAGTTGTAAAACAATTCTATGTCATATTTACCAATCCTATTGAGTGCTGAACCCTATAGATTGATGTTGTATATTTCTGGAAATTAAGGAGTGAGGTAATAAAACAATAAAACAAAAAAAAAGAATATTGCACATTTGTTTCAGTGACATCCCTTTTAGCTGGGCTTTGTTTTTACAGAAATATAATTTTGCAGGCATTCCATCTTTGCTGGCTGGGGTTAGAGTGGCTGGAGAGCTGCCAAACAGAAAAGGACATGGGGGTACTGGTTGACAGCCAGCTGAACATGAGCCAGCAGTGTGCCCAGGTGGCCAAGAAGGCCAGTGGCATCCTGGCATGCATCAAGAATAGTGTGGCCAGCAGGAGCAGGGAAGTCATTGTGCCCCTGTTCTCAGTACTGGTTAGGCCACACCTTGAGTTCTGTGCCCAGTTCTGGCCCCCTCAGTTTAAGAAGTATATTGAGACACTTGAATGTGTCCAGTGAAGGGCTACAAGGCTGGGGAGAGGTCTCAAGGAAAAGTCCTATGCAGAGAGGCTGAGGGAGCCAGGATTGTTTAGACTGAAGAAGAGGAGGCTTGGGGGAGACCTTATTGCTCTCTGCGGCTTCCTGAAGAGGTTGTAGCCAGGAAGGGGTTGGTCTCTTCTCCCAGGCAACCAGCACCAGAACAAGAAGACACAGTCTCAAGCTGCACCAGGGAAAGTTTAGGCTCAAGGTGAGGAGAAAGTTCTTCACTGAGAGAGTCGTTAGCCACTGGAATGTGCTGCCCAGGGAGGTGGTGGAGTCACCATCCCTGGAGGTGTTCAAGAGGGGATTGGATGTGGCACTTGGTGCTATGGTTTAGTCATGAGGTGTTGGGTGACAGGTTGGACTTGATGATCTTTGAGGTCTCTTCCAACCTTGGTGATTTTGTGATTCTGTGATCTGCAGTTGTCCTCTGTATACCCTAAATAAAATAAATCGATGACTCTCAGCCATGACAGAGGGCTATTTATAGGAGTGCTCTATTCTTCATAATTCTCTAGTTGTATGCTTTTAATAAAACAGCATTTCATCATGTCTCTTGGGGGTTTAGTGTAAGTTTCAAGAGGCTGTTATCAAGTTACAAGTGTCTTCATGTACTTATAATGGCAAAATAGAGTATCAAATGCAGTAAGAACTTAAAGTAATTTTGTAACTGTTTTTATGGATGAAAGAAATATAAATCATAATTGTGGTGTTATTACAGTGTCTGGTACAGTTCAGAGTTTTCCAGTCATCAGCACTGTACACGTAGTCATCAAGGCTGCCCAGAGAGGTTGTGGGGTCTCCCTCTCTGGAGACTTTCCAAACCCACCTGGATGCATTCCTGTGCAGACTACCCTGGGTGGTCCTGCTTTTGGCACGGGGGTTGGACTGGATGGTCTCTGGAGGTTCCTTCCAAACTCTAACATTCTGATTCTGTGAAAACACTACTGCAGCTCTAAAGACCTTGCAAATCATATGGAACAAAATGAAACAAAGCTATGAAAGAAAGATTTTCCATGTGAATAACTGATGAAAGGCAGAATTGCTGATGGTTGAAATGTAAGCTTGTAGTAGTCAGACTCTACTGAATGCCACCAAGGACCAGACCAAAAGTATTTTGCTATTCACTTTATTTGCTATCAAACATGAAATGTGCAAAGTTTTGTCTCTGCGCCAACCTTGATATGCCTGATGTTATGTGATCTAGTTTTATATTGCCTCACATTAAGGGATTAATGGTGAATTTTCCTTATGTGTATGTAGTTTTAGTAATCAGAGAATTAAGTCTACAAATATATTCTCCAAGAATCTTGGAGTGATTTGTTTCATCTTTGAGTTTATTTCTTTATGTGCCAGTAACATTGCATAATCAAAATCAACAAACTGGTGTACCTAGCATGAAGTAACTCCTCTGCTTTCTGCTTGCCTCCTGTTGTGAATCAGATTATAAAGCTGTCAGTTACTCCCTTCCTATGGCATAAAGAAAGCTTTTCTGACTCAGCAGGATGAAGAGATCCTCAGTGCTTTTTCTTGAGGCTCAGGACTGAGTGATGCCTGTCCTTCGTCTCATGATAATGTGAACTAGAGGGGAGAAGAGAGTAAACATTTGGAAGCGAAAAAGCAATATTTTGGTAATAGGATGCTTTCTAATAGATGTGAAGAGTTAGGTGCTGTTAAAATAATTAGAGAGGCAGACACAGTAATGATTGTAATGCAGATGCAAAGTTCCAAGGTACAAAGTAAATATTTATCCAGAAGGTATTTGCAGCCCATCTGTGGGTTTCAGGTATGACAAATCTAGCAATACAGCTAGATATGCACTGCCTGATGTTTCAGTCCTGACATCGAAAGGTGTCTTTTGAATGATGAGGGGAAGAACTGATGAGATGTTGAGACTGGTTTTTATATATACACACATATAAAAATGATTGTTCTGTATAAAATGATTTAGGGTTTACAGAATGACAGAAGAGACCTCAAAGATCATCCAGTCCAACCTTTCACCCAGCATTCAAGGGTTAATGCTAAACCATGTCCCTAAGCACCAGGTCCACATGGTGCTTGAGCACCCCCAGGGATGGTGGCTCCCCTTAGGCAGACTATTCCAATGTTTGATAACCCTTTCAGTGAAGACATATTTCCTAATATCCAGACTAAACCTCCCATGGCACAGCTGGTGGCCATTTCCTCTGGTCCTGTTTCTTGCCACCAAGGAGGAGAAGCTGACCCCCACCTTGCTCCAACCTCCCTTCAGGTAGTTGTAGAGAATGATGAGATCTCCCCTCAGCCTCATCTTCTCCAGACTGAAAAACCCCAGCCGCATCAGATGCTCCTCTTAGGCCATGGACTCCATGCCCTGCACCAGCCTTGTTGCCCTTCTCTGAACACAGTCCAACACCTCTGTGTCCTTCGTATAGTGAGGGGCCCAGAACTGAATACAATACTCGCGGTGTGGGCTCACCAGTGCTGAGTATAGGGGAATGATCACCAAGCTGTTCTTGCTGGCCACATACTCCTATGTGTGTAGAAAATGGAATGTACATTAAAACATTACCCAGCACTACAATGTTTTGTTTACTCTTTTAATTTGTATGGCTTTGAAGATGCATGATTACAGTTGTCTAAAATGAATACTTATATCAGATCTTTCATAGGCAGGATTTTTTTGTAGTAAAAAAATATCAATGCACTAGTATCAAGTTCTTTTACACAAGGTGGCCTTTAATTTACATTAAATTTTCAAGGAGTCACTTAAGGCAAAGCATTGCCAGCTGGAAGCATGTTTAGTGCAATTTAACATGTACTCTTACAGTCATCCTTTTTGTTGCAGGTTGTACCTTGTGACATTTTACCAAAATTATAACTGAAAAATCTAATCGAAACAATTAGCACCAGAAATGCTGCATACCTAATGTGTGCTTGTGTTTGTACAGATTGATGCATGCTTTCTTAAAGCATAAATATTTTTCAACCTTGCTCAAAGGTGAATTTTGGCAGAAACACCAAGATTATGTCGGTGTTATGGAAAGAAAACATCCCTTTCCTTCCTGTTCTTTTATGGAAAGTGTCAAATCTCTCATCTTTATTTGCATCTGGAGGCTGACAAGCAAATTAGGTAAGGCTAAGGTCAGGTTAATGTGTAGAGCTAAAAGGACTATGCAGCTTGGCTATGTGCCCCTAGCCTAAGATATAATTTCTGATTTTAAATTTGCATCACAAGAATCATCAGAGTAATCTGATGATATCATTACTGTAACTTTTAATCCTAGTCACAAGAGTCATCCATAGGTGAATCATACCTGTAAGGGTTTAGTCACTGTGGTGGGTGGAAGGGTAAGGCCAAGAAGCCTCCTCCCTTCCCCCTTGTAAGGTAAAGGGAAAGAAACTTGAAGGGAAAGGAAAAAAAAACTCGCAAGCTGAATTAGCAAAGCAGTGGAGCTATATTTACAAAGCGATGTAGGGTTTGCAGGGGATTATTTACAAATTTACAATATCTACAATATATACAAAGATATACAACAGAGTAACACAGAAATGAGAGTGCCCCCCTCGGCAGAGAGGGGTCCCCCACCTCCGCTCTCCCCTCTCTTCCCCCCCTTTCCCCAGAATGGGATAGAAAGAGAAAGAGAAGAGAGGAAAAAAAGTTAGAAGCAGTTTGTGTTAATTGGAAGGGAGTTAGTATACAGGCCTGTTATCTGGTTTTCAAGGCCGAGGCCTTGGCAGAAAGCCCAGCACAGAAAGCTGCTGCACGGAGAAGAGGCGGAAGCAAGACTGACAGAAAAGTCGTGGAAATGTCCAGTTCACTCCCAGTTCCGAAAAGTGCTTCCTCCCACTCGTCCAATGAAA
Organism: Melanerpes formicivorus; assembly: GCF_026170545.1. Classification (NCBI taxonomy): domain Eukaryota; kingdom Metazoa; phylum Chordata; class Aves; order Piciformes; family Picidae; genus Melanerpes; species Melanerpes formicivorus. The sequence goes on from NW_027142505.1 coordinate 555,656, forward strand.
TTAGTTTAGACTATTCCTTCCGTTTACCAACTTCCGTCCACCATATTCCCTTTCTTAAGGGGGCAATGTCAACCGGCCACAGTCACCTATCCTGTTAGCTTGAGTTAATATTCAGCTGTTTTCAACTTTACCAAACTTGATCAATAACCAGTAGTTCTGCTTAAAGTGGAACCTCATTACTACTGAAAGTGATAAATTGTTGTGGTTTGAGGCTGGGTGCCTTTAAGAGCCATGAAGTTACTGACCTCCAGGAGGTCCAGAGATGGTCAGGAAACTAATCTTTTGTTACTTCATTCCCATAAGCCCTGCATTTCTATAAAACTGGACAGCACAAGCTGTTCTCCCCTTTTTCCCTCCCTCTTTGCTCCTGGGCGGACGTGCAGAGCCTTATCTCAGGTTTGGTACATGGAATGAAGTCTGGTTTGACCTTGCTCATCCTGCCAATTTGGGCCTGGAGCAGCCTGGCTCACCCTGGAGCTGGCAAACTGAATTGGTAACTGTGTCACTTGAGTATGGGGGATGCATAGAGCCTTAGTGGGGGGTGGGGTGGGTCATCATTCAGGCCTGGAATTTTGGCCTGGTTTGGAGGGAGTTTTGTGGAAGTTTTGGTGTAAGGAGATTTTGGAGAACCGTGGTCTATGGATTTCTTTGTCTGTTCTGTGCTTTGCACTGTAGCATGTAGTTTATGAATAGCATTTCCATTTCAAGTTTTTGCTTCTATCCAATCCTGATGCCCATTTTTTTTTTTCATTAACTACTTTGAGAAGTTAGAGAGCCTGTCTCATGGCTTAAATTGAGACATAAATGAAGAACAGGAGCTCCAGGCTCAGCTGATATATTTTCCACATCTGTACCTCTGTTTAGAAGAAGTGCAAAGTATTTTATGCCTACATCCTGTAGCAGTTACTCTGTCTAGCATATTAAAAGCAAAGAAAGATGCAAGTGATCATTGCTGATAACAGGTCCAGAAAGCAAGAAACAGCACAACTGTTTACAACTCCTTCTAATCCTAGCCTTTTACAATGAAATTCATTTCCTGTCAAGAACATCTTGCTGATAATTTGCATGTTGTATTGATATTAGTATAAAAAATAGCTTCTAGAGAAGCTTTATGCATAACTTAAATTACTCTCTCAGAGAAAATGTGACCAAACTGATGGGTTCAGAGAAAAATGTCTGTATAGCTTGGCAAAGAAATATTTGCTGTAGCCACTTACCTGAAATATCTTTTCCCAGCGGTCCAATTAAGTTTATAGTGTAGCACTATACTCATTTTTTTTTCCCATCACAAACTAAGTTTCCATGCTCTGATTTATACAGTGACCTTGTTTATATCATAAACTCCAAAATAAGATGACAATTCTGTCATGTATTTCCTGTAAAACATTTCAAAGAAGGAAGTTATGCTGTGAAATAAAGCAGAGGCTTTTAGATAATATATACTGCCTGTTTGGTGGCTTTGAAAAAAGCGACTAATAATATGTTACTTTTCTTAAACTCACATATTTTGGGGGAAAATACTTCAGTGAAGAGGCTGTAAAATGCAAATGTAAAATTAATTTGTTTTGCAGATATCTATTTTCAGAAAGCAGAGCAGCTTCTGCAATTACTTCTCTCTAAATAAAATAAAGAAAAGCCTGTCATCTCTATGGAACAGTATATGATTTCCAGCAGAGCCATTTGGTTTTTGGCAGCACAAATGCCTGAATGCAGCAAAACAAACCAAGACACTTTTTAGGTTTTTCTTTTTTTGTTTTTGGGTTTTTTTTTTTTTTATATATGATGGCTATGTCCTTTAGTAATGTGTAAAGCCAAGTCATGGTAGTATTTTAGAATGGATGTTTTTCACTGTATTCAAAATAAGCGGCATTCAAATGGATTGGGAAGGCAAGTTGGGATATTTGGAAGTTGCACTACATACTCATCAGCAAACTATCTGACATCACTCTTGGGGAACAGGTATAGGAAAAAGGCTGCACAGGGAGGTTGTGGAGTCTCTCTCTCTGGAGATATTCAGAACTCTCCTGGATGCATTCCTGTGTGATCTGGTTTTGGTGATCCTGCTCTGGCAGGGGGGTTGGACTGGCTGATCTTTCAAGGTCCCTTCATGCTCCTGAAATTCTGTGACTGTGAAATACCCTCTGGGGTCCTTTATGGTGCTGCCAACCAAATTTGCTTTGCTGTCTGGTTGCTTAAAATTAGACCACCCTGAGATAATGGAAAGCTTAAGCAGATTTAAAGCATGGTGCAAAATTTAAAACCCCTTTGGAATGAATGGCAAGGCAAACCGTAACTTGTGACTTCATACAAAACACAGAGCTGGACTTAACAACATTCAGTTATCTTTTGAAGTCTTGTTGATGGGTTTGAAATAAAAATATAAATAGCATAGTAAGATATATTAATATATAAGATATAAAATATAATTAAGATATATTAATTTAAACATTTCATAAAATTATTACATAATATAAATTGGTTTATGACAGAATAACAGTGTGGAAGTCACAGGGGTTTTGTTGGCTTTGTATATTGGGAAAAAAATATCATTACCCACTATGCTAAAAATCCATCTGTTAAACAGTAAGATGCTACTGTGAAGAATTTATTATGTGATCTTGCACACCACCCAGAGAGAAACTTGCTGAGATTCCAACAAATATTATAGGCATGGTCACAGGATCATAGGATGTCAGGGGTTGGAAGGGACTCAAAGAGATCATTGAGTCCAACCCCTCTGCCAGAGCAGGACCATACAATCTAGCTCAGGTTACAGAGGAACTCATTCAGATAGGCCTTGAAAGTCTCCAGAGAAGGAGACTCCACAACCTCTCTGGGGAGCCTATTGCAGTGCTCTGTGACCCTTACAGTAAAGAAGTTCCCCCTTGTGTTGAGGTGGAACCTCCTGTGCTGCAGATTACATCCATTGCTCCTTGTCCCATCATGGGGAACAAGTGAGCTGAGCCTGCCCCCTCCCTCCTGACCCCCAGCCCTCAGTTATTTGTAAACATTTATTAAATCCCCTCTAAGTCTTCACTTTTCCAGAATAAAATGCCACAGGTCCCTCAGCCTCTCCTCATAAGGTATGTGTTCCAGTCCCCTAATCATCCTCATGTATAGTGACTTGTATATAGGAACTAAGGAGATTAATATTACAGTTTGCCCTGCATAACTCCACTTAGGATTTATGATCAAGGCACTGCTGGTAACTCTACTAGATGAGACCCCATAAAATTTGCAGGAATTTATTACTTTGGTACTAATGCTTAATCATTTTGGCACACATCGCGGGGCTTCAACACAAAGGAGAATACAAATTCGATACCACACTTATGTCATTTGAATTGTGTTGGTATACAATACATTCAAAATGCATTTCACAATAATTTCATCAAGCTAATAAAGTCTTTCTGTAGGAAACAGCCCTTTTTTGATTTTTTGTGTGTATCACAGTATCACAGTATCACTTAGGTTGGAAAGGACCTCGAGGATCATCGAGTCCAACCTATCAACACAGACCCCATGACTAGACCATGGCACCAAGTGCCACGTCCAATCTCCCCTTGAACGCCTCCAGGGTCAATGACTCAACCACCTCCCTGGGCAACCCGTTCCAATGCTGAATGACTCGCTCGGTGAAGAACTTCCTCCTCACCTCGAGTCTAAACCTCCCCTGGCGCAGCTTGAGACTGTGTCCCCTTGTTCTGGTGCTGGTTGCCTGGGAGAAGAGGCCAACCCCTTCCTGGCTACAACCACCTGTGTGTGTGTGTGGCTATTTTGTCAACACAGTGGATTTGCTTAGGTTATGTACAAGAATTTATTTAACATGTGTAACTAATTAGAGTATTGTTAGTGTAAAAACTTTGTTTTCATCCAGCATTCCTTGCTCCTCTATTTGAACACCATATAAAAAACACCATCACTCTGAAATAGAAAAGCACTGTAACTACTTCTACAAAATAATAAAATTATTGTTAAATACTCTATTTGTTTGATTTTTAAGCTATGTCAGAATTGAGTTTGAAGATGTCATGGTGTCTAGTTCATGGGAAACACATGACCTGGTGGCTGAGGTGAATAACAGTTGTTCTGGATTGTTATGGCTTGCTACAGATCCCATTCAGAACATCCTTTTTCTGAGAGACATACTTGAGGAAGGCAATCTAAAATAAATATGAGGGGTGGGTGTCAAATGGAGGGGGGCAATCTCTTGTTGGTGGTGTGCAGTAATAAGACAAGGAACAATGGATACAGACTTGAACATAGAGAAGGTTTCACCTCAACATGAGGAGAAACTTCTTTACAGTGAGGGTGACCAAGCCCTGAAACAGGCTGCCCAGGGTGGTTGTGGAATCTCCTTCTCTGGAGGCATTCAAAACCTGCCTGGATGCATCCCTGTGCAGACTACCCTCGGTGATCCTGCTTATGGCAGGGGGATTGGACCTGATGATCTCTGGAGGTCCCTTCCAACCTCTAACAACTGTGATTCTGTAAAATGCACACCTATTGCCATTTTTAATTAGTGGCATACTACTGTGATACTTCTTTTCCTCGGCTTAAGGAAATGCATGAATTTTCTTGGTTTTCCACTAATATGTTTTGGGAACATCTAAAGACTTCTAAGGGCTTCATTGATTTTTTTTTATATTCTAAAGGTATTATTATTATTTTAATTTATTATTTTCATAGTCAGTCTGGAGCAAGACTACAGTAAAAGCTGCAGAGCAGTGACTAGGCACTACTGCAAGTAAAGCACAGAGGTATTTACATGGCCTAGGCACAGCTGCAGAATTCAATACATGATCTTTTCTGTCTTTTACAAGAAGAAAGAGAAACAAGCTCAATAGCAGTGTTTAAATGCTTACCTAAAAAGCATTTTGAAGATAAAAATTTCTAAGATTAGGCTATATTTGTGAGGAAAAAGAAAATCATTACATTTGTTATGTAAAAAATCATTACATTAAGGAGGTGCCAGTGCATTAAGGCTCTTGGGGAAAATATTTAATAGGGAATGATTTTCACATGTTCATCTGTAAATTGCATGGTATGTACTTATCTTTTGAAGTATTTCTACCTCATTTGAAGTCTAATTTTAATCACTGAAGGATGAAATGGGAGAATTTTAATCCCGCTTTAAGTGCACATCTCAATACAGAATTAGCTGTGCTGTTGCTGCTGATGTCTCTGTAATACATCTGACAAAAGCTGTTGGACTAGTTGCACAAATCAGTCATTTAAAACTCTGAGCCTTTTCTTTTTTCCTTTATTATTTTTTTTTCTTTTACCATGTTTCACAGAATAACAGAATCACCAAGTTTGGAAGAGACCTCAAAGATCATAAAGTCCAACCTGTCATCACAAACCTCATTTCCTTAGACTTTATGAGAATTCAGTGGATTTTTCATGGCTGTGATTTAAACTAATAGTACAAAAGTAAGCAATTTAAATATAATAAGGGGAAAAAAGGCAAGGATGTAGTTAAGCATTGTTGTGTGTACTTACCATGAGTCACCGTCATTGGAGGTGTTCAGGAGGAGACTTGATGGGGTGCTTGGTGCCATGGTTTAGTTGTTTAGGTGGGTTGGATTGGTTGATGGGTTGGACACGATGATCTTGAAGGTCTCTTCCAACCTGGTCTGGTCTGGTCTATTCTATTCTATTCTATTCTATTCTATTCTATTCTATTCTATTCTATTCTATTCTATTCTATTCTGTTCTGTTCTATTCTATTCTATTCTATTCTGTTCTGTTCTGTTCTGTTCTTTGTCATAAACCAAATGTATGTGTTTGAAACAGCATCAAGAAAGGAAAAGATTATATACAAGTGGGTGTTTACTTTTTAATGATCTTAGGTGTGTTTTAAAATTTCTCAGTCTCAGTCCTGGTGATAGTTGTTTGAGTTGGGTCTTTTGGGGGGGCGTATTTCTTTTGCATGTGTCTATGTGTGTGTTTGTTTTACTAAAAAGAATTTTCATTGCTTTCTCCAAGTATATGAACTAAAATACTAGCTACAGAACATATATTTTAAAACAAAAACTTTTCATTGCTAACACAGAATAAAAGTTAACACTGTAAAGTACTGTTGGTCAGTGTTAAATTTTTGAGTACTTTTTGTCAACCTTGTACCTGTTCTTCACTATTGGTTGCCAATTAGATCACAGAAATGTCCACTTTGCCATGCATTTTTTCCCCCTTCTCTGTTCATTTCTGGCCTGGTATTACACATTTGCAGTATTCCTTTCATCACTACAAGCACTGTATCCCATTTATAGGAAGCATGTAAAAAGTGCTGAATGGGTCTAGCTATCAAAGCAAAGAACCAGGTGAAAATTGTAATGACCTATGACACTGGCATAGTGCTGAAATCCCACTCCTGAGTCTCACAATGGTAACAGGAAACTGCCTATGACACTTCACTCACAGACACCTTTAGATTCTGAATTTGTATGAGCTAATGACCTTTGTAAAATGGTCAGTGAGCTACAGCGAGGTAGCTGTGATGTCTGTAAAAGTGCTTTCACCATTCTATCATTTGTCCTCTAATTTATTAGTATTTTTATTATTATTTTAATTATTTATGGAGACTAGAGTTATCAGCCTGTACCTCTAACTAAGTAATCTTCAAAAAGGATAAGAAAGTGGACCCAGGAAATTACAGACCAGTCAGCCTCACCTCCACCCCTGGAAAGGTGCTGGAGCAGCTCATTCTGGACGTCATCTCTAAGCAGATGGAGGAAAATAAGGTTATCAGGAGCAGCCAACATGGATCTACCAAGAGGAAATCATGTTTGACTAACCTGATAGCCTTCTGCAATTGTGTGACTGAATGGATAGATGCAGGGAGAGCAGTGGATGTTGTCCTCCTTAATTTTAGTGAAGCTTTTGACACTGTCTTCCATAAAATTGTTGTGTGAAATCTCAGGAAGTGTGGCTTAGAGTGGACAGATCAAGAACCGGCTAAACAGACCCCAGATCAATAGTGCAGAGTTCAGTTGGAGACCCTTAGCTAGTAGTTTTACCCAGTGGTCAGTGCAGGGTCCATTCTTAACATACTCATCAGCCACCTAGATGAAGAGATGGTGTGTACCCTCTGCAAATTTGCTGATAATACAAAATTGAGAGGAGTGGCTGACACCTCGTCAGGTTGTTGCTGCCATTTAGTGAGACCTGGACAGACTGGACAGCTGGGCAAAGATGAACCTTATGAAGTTCAAGAAGGAAAATTGTAGACTCCTGCACCTGGGGACAAACACCACGTACCACTACAGATTAGGGGTCGAACTCCTGGAGAGTAGCTCCACAGAGAAGTATCTTGAAGTCCTGGTTGATAATGAGTTATCCATAGGACAGCAATGTGCCCTGGTGGCCAAGAAGACCAATAGCATACTCAAGCGCATTAAGAAGAGTGTGTCCAAATGGTCAAGGGCGACCCTCTACTCAGCCCTAGTTAGATCATATCTGAAATATTTTGTACAATTCTGGGCTCCCCAGTTCAAAAGAGACAGAGAACTACTGTAGCAAGTTTCAATGGAGGGATATGAGGATGGTTAAGGGACTGGAACATCTCTCTTAGAAGGAAGGACTGAGACCTGAGGCTGTTTAGTCTGAGAAGACTGAGAAGGAACCTTTTCAATGTCTACAAATACTGAAGAGTGACTGTCAAAAGGATGGAGCCAGTCTCTTTTCAGTGATACTCAGTGGTAGGATGAGGGGCGATAGGCATAAACTCAGTCACAGAAAATTCCATCTCAATGTGAGAAAAAGCTTTGTTATGCATCCACCTGGATGCATTCTTGTGTGGCCTGCCCCAAGTGGTCCTGCTTTGCAGGGGAGTTGACTACATGATCTCTGGAGGTCCCTTTCAACCCCCAACATTCTGTGATTGTGTAATTCAATGAATTGGATTGTTCTGTGCCTGAATGGAAGACTTTTCCTGCAGCTGAAAGAGGTAAGGTACTAGGACTGTCTTGCAGAAACATACAGAATTTATAGAAATTCCACATTTGCTGTGCTGCAGTTTTTTTTGCCATTAAGAATATTTTTGTGTGTGTGTTGTAGGGTTTTTTGTAAGTTCAAATCTTTGGTTAATTATTTCCCCAACCAATATCATTGCGAGCTTCAGACTGTGTCACCTGAAAGGTTTGGAAACCTGAAAAAAATAGACAGGTACTTAAAGTAGCATCTCTTGCCTTTGAGATGCATCGGTTCAGGCAAGTCTTGTGCAACAGTGATAGCTTGGCCATTGTCCAGTAGTTTAATTAGCACTTGCTTACCTAATCTCTTAGAGCAGATAATATTATTGCTGAATTCAGGGACTCTGGAAAATCCCCTATCTGAGAAAGCAGGCTTGATAAGGAAAAGCACTGTTTTTACATTGTGTTTGTCTTGGAAAGAACACCTACTCGAACACATGCATCTTTCACTAGCTGGAAAACATGAAGTTCAGAGTTGCAATCCCTGAGTTGTTCACTCTTCAGAAAAATAGAACTGAGCAGGAATTAAAATTGAATGAAAACTAGATGAGGAGTTGCAGAGGAGGACAAAATGTACAACAGAGGACCATCTTCTAGAGTGATGTTAATTTCATAGTTTCATAGTTTCATAGTTTCATTCAGGGTTGGAAGGGACCACAAGGATCATCTAGTTCCAACCCCCCTGCCATGGGCAGGGACACCCCACACTAGATCAGGCTGGACAGAGCCTCATCCAGCCTGCTCTTAAACACCCCCAGGGACGGGGCCTCGACCACCTCCCTGGACAACCCATTCCAGGGTTTCACCACTCTCATGGTGAAGAACCTCCTCCTCACATCCAGCCTGAATCTCCCCACCTCCAGCTTCATTCCATTCCCCCTAGTCCTATCACTACCTGATATCCTGAGAAGTCCTTCCCCAGCCTTCCTGTAGGCCCCCTTCAGATACTGGAAGGCCACAATTAGGTCTCCTCGGAGCCTTCTCTTCTGCAGACTGTACAGCCCCAACTCCTTCAGTCTGTCCTCATAGGAGAGGTGCTCCAGCCCTCTGATCATCCTTGTGGCCCTTCTCTAGACACGTTCCAGCACCTCCACATCCCTCTTGTAATAGGGGCTCCAGAACTGGACACAGTACTCCAGGTGGGGTCTCACCAGGGCTGAGTAGAGGGGGAGGATCACCTCCCTCGACCTGCTAGCCACACTTCTCCTGGGTGAAACTGATCTGTTGTCATGTATTTTTATGTGTATTTTAAAATGGGGTTTGAGCAGAATAGCTATGGAGCACTGAGGGTTGATTTCAGCCCCTGGGTTCCTTTAGTTGCCTGATTTCTTTAAACAGGTTAGCCAGCTTGACTTCTGCTTGGCAGCAGCTGAGAGATAATTTTTGGAGTCTCGTATGCACAAAGGGAAGTCATTTTGTGTTTTGCTGAAAGGAGAGAAAACACGTTCAGCCAGTGACTATCAGAAGCAATGCCACTCTGTTTTTTGGTTTTTTCTCCAACCCTCCTCTTGACAGGGGTGTGGGCAAGGGGGTGAGGAAGTTTTGTTAGTATTTATGGACCACAAAGCTAAAAAGCTGAGATGATTTGCTTTCACATGGAAACTGGGGATTACATAATCCATTTAGCAAAGTGGTAATTTTAGGCGATGCCTTTAAAATTTTTCACAGATCTTGAACAGAAAGTAGTAAAAATGTAAATAACATCTAAAATGTAAAGAACATCTAAGATGGGAGAGGAGAGAGATATGCCTGACATCTCTGAAATGGATTAGGTGTAAAATCTGAGTGTCCTCTTTCCCACTAATCAAAAACCACACTCCAATACAGGCAGGACAGTGTTCTAAAATGGATGGAAAAAGACATTTCTTCAGAGGCTGATAGATTTCTTTTGCAGCCCATATGCAGGTAGTCAAATGACTCCAGAGTATTGAGTCAGGGAACTTCTTTGTAGAGGAAGAGGTTCCAATGAAAGGAAAACAGGAATTTTTACTGCATACGGCAAGTCCAGAAGCTAGTGATAAAATTTTGTGAAGAAGGGTTCATATCAAGATCTTGATCTCTATTGAATAGCAACATTTCTCCTTTTTGATACCAACAAAATATAGATTTTTTTTTAAGTCCAGTAAATGCTTCATTTCAAGCACTGATCCTTTACATTCAGTTGTATGTTGTTGTGCAGGACTATGATCACCATATAGAATTATTTTAAATGGAAAAGTGAAAATATCTTTTATTTTGATGTTTAATATTTTCCACTTGTTTTCTTTCCCAGCTTTCTTTCAAACAAGAATCTTGATTAAGACTGACCCAAATTCCACAGGAACTCTCATTTCAGTGAATTGAACAGATAATTCTGCTGAAGCTTCAGCGGTTATCTCTTCTTCAAAAAGATGAAGATAGAAGTTAGTCATAGAGATAGGGTCAGATGCTTAATAATAGAAAAGAGAAAAGAAACTCGTAGGTTTCTAATTCACTTTTATGTGGGGGTTATAATGCATAAATGTGCTTTGAAATATGACCTGTCTAAAATGTGGCTATGTACATGCATATACAATGTAAGTTGAAACTGTGTGATTATTGTGGTTTAGAGAAGAAAAATAGCAAGCATCTAGATGGTGAAAAAGAAATCCAGAGGGATCAGTTTAGTGTGGCTTTTTTTTCCCTCTGAGGCACAGTATCTTATTTAAAAAAAGAAAAAGTTCTGTTCTGAAGATAGTTAAACTCTTGAAATGAGGTTTACTCAATGGAGACTAAAATGGGAGGATTTTAATCGATTTCAGTGCAAATCTCATTGTGACCTTAGCTATGGAGCTACCAATAAAATGTTTATAACTGTAAAAAAAATTGTATCATTTGAAGTTCATATATAAAATTACCTAAAGTGTTGCAAATTAATGGTGAGACTTGAATATTAATTTTGATCATTCAATTTCTCCAATTAAAAGTAAACTTTCCTTCCTTTGTCTGTCACCAGAGGAAACAGAAAACAAGACTCTTGAGGATAAAGGCTCTGAGAATCTTGGGATTGGCGTTTATGAGCCTCATCCCATTTATTTGCACTGTTATGTGGGTGAATAATACACCATATGCCATACACTAAAGTTTAATCCCATCTAATTTCATACACACTACACTGGAACAGGCTGCCCAGATTGGTTCTGGAATCTCATTCTCTAGAGATCTTCAAAACCTGCCTGGATGCATTCCTGTGTGACCTGCCCTAAGTGGTCTTGCTTTGCAGGGGGGTTAGACACGATGATCTCTGAAGGTCCTTTCCAACCCGTAGCATTCTATCATTATATGATTCCTTGCCTGTCCATCTTGGCTCGTGACACATTAAAGAACAGGTTTGCAATTGCCATTTCAGGTGGCACGTAATCTTACCCTATATTTTCTATATTCTGCCTTGCTGTTTGTAGCTTTGGGTAGCACAATATGAGCTTTTCTAAGCAAACAAACAAAAATCCTTGAGAAAAATGTTGCTCTTAAAAGAAATTCATATCATAATCTCCCACATCAGGGTCATTCATATTAATCAAGTTGGAAAAGACCTTTGAGATCTTCAAGTCCAACCTATCACCCAACACCATCTAATCAACTAAACCATGGCACCAAGTGCCTCATCCACTCTTTTTTTAAACACTTCCAGTGATGGTGACTCCACCATTTCCCAGGCAGCTCATTCCAATGGCCAATCCCTCATTTCTTCCTAACATCCAGCCTCAACCTCCCCTGGCACAGCTTGAGACTGTGTTCTCATATTCTGGTGCTGGTTGCCTGGGAGAAGAGACCAACCCCCACCTGGCTACAACCTCCCTTCAGGTAGTTGTAGATGGCAGTAAGGTCTCCCCTGAGCCTCCTTTTCTCCAGACTAAACAAGCCCAGCTCCCTTAGTCTCTCTTCATAGGGCTTGTGTTCCAAAACCCTCACCAGCCTCATTGCCCTTCTCTGGACATGTTCAAGAGTCTCAATGTCCTTCTTAAACTGAAGTGCCCAGAACTGGACACAGGACTCAAGGTGTGGCCTAACCAGTGGTGAGTACAGGGGCAGAATGACCTCCCTGCTCCTGCTGGCCACACTATTCCTGATACTGGCCAGGATGCCATTGGTCTTCTTGGCCACCTGGGCACACTGCTGGCTCATGTTCAGACTACTATCAACCAGTACCCCTAGGTCCTTTTCTGCCTGGCTGCTCTCCAGCCACTCCGACCCCAGCCTGTATCACTGTATGCTCAGCTTTGAAACAAAACTTTAACTTGATATGAAGAAAACTATACTGAGGACATACTCTAATAATATTATTTCTCAGACTGATTACAAATGCAAGTGTAAAATGAGTCTTGAGTGTCATATGACTTCACCTACTGTTTGGCTGAGGTGCTGAAAAGTGTCATATGAACATCCATACTGAGCTAATGGAGCAGCACTGATTTATTCCTATAACATGGAACAATGGCATTACTCACAAAAACCTAAGATGTGTGAAAGTATGAATGAGGGGTTGATGTAAATTCTCTGACTGCTTTCAGAGTCTGAGTTGATCTTTGAAAGGTAAGTCTCCAAGTCCATTACTTGGAGATGCCTGCACTGGCAGTTGTGAGCTTTGCAGCTATCCAGATTGAAAGCTGTGAGGTCTCCTAGGATTATAGAATGATCTGGGCTGGAAGAGACCACTGAAGGTCATCTGGTCCAACATCCACTGCAGTCGTCAGGGACACCCTCAAGTAGACCAAGCCACCCAGAGCCCTTTTGACCCTCACTTTGAATATGTCCCAGGATGGGGCCCCAACCATCTCCCTGGGCAACCTGTTCTGGTGTTCCACCACACTCATAGTAAAGAACTTGTTCCTCACATCCAATCTAAATCTGCTCTTCTCCAGTTTGATGTGACCGCCTCTTGTCCTATCACCACAGGCCTTTGTAAACAGCCTCTCTCCATCCTTCATGTAGGCCCCCTTCAGGTACTGGAATGCTGCTATTAAGTCTTCCCAGAGCCTTCTCTTCTCGAGGCTGAACAACCCCAGCTCCCTCAGCCTGTACTTGTAGCAGAGGTGCTCCAACCCTGTGATAATTTTTGTGGCCCTCCTCTGGACATGCTCCATCATGTCCATGTCCCTCTTATATTGAGGGCTCCAGACCTGGACACAGTACTCCATAGTTCCCAACCTGAAGTACAAAACTTTGAACAGTTTGTGCACTCCACTGTGCTAATATTGGGCTGGTTTGTGTCCAGTCAACTCCGGCCAGATTAAAGTCTGCCAACCTCACCTTGCCTTTTGGGTAAACTGTTGTGTGTATATTTGTATCTTTTGTTTGAGATTTTTTCCTGGCTCCATAGGGAGTCCAGGAAGATTATCACTTTCCTGCTGTATTCTCATTTCAGGCATTTAACCTGGTGTCTAAACACCCACTGAAGCAACTATAATGTCAAATTCATTTTCATACGAAGGCACTGAAACTGCAGGAAGTCCAAGCAAAATAAGTAACTTGATTATCACAAAGCATCTTTTATTCGGGTGAAATTACCTCCTCATATTTGAATTGCTCAAAATTCAGAAGTGAATGTTGAAATTTTAGTCTCTTCTGTATCTTACTGTATCTTTCTACCAGAAACTGCAATCCACTCTAGAAAGAAAATTAGATACCATAAGCTTGTCACATCATAAAGCATAAACTTAATGTTGGAACACTTTCTAAACTGATTTATAGTGTTTAAATCAGAAAAGGAAATTTGTGGAAATAATATGAACTCTCCCAGGAGCTTCACTTATTTGTTGTTGAAAAAGAAGAATTTGATACTGAGGAAAAACAAAACAAACAGGCCTAAACCAAACACCAAGGAAGGACTGGTGTTCTTAGGCAACTGGTTTTATCATATGTCTTGTTCTCTAGTATTCTGGATTATCCAGTCTTGGTTGCCTCTGATAATTTTAATATACTCTACTGAATTCTTTTTAGTTTTATTCCTTTTCGATTCTGACAGGAAATGGAATGGGCTGCCCAAGGGGGGTGGTGGAAATGTTTAAAAAAGACTGGATGAGGCACTTAGTGCCATGGATTAGTTGATTAGATGGTGTTGGGGGACAGGTTGGACTTGATGATCTCAATGGTCTTTTCCAACCTGGTTAATTCTGTATTCTGTAAAATCTGAACCTTTGTTTGTCCATTCCACATGTTGTCTTCCTATGTTATCAGCAGCAGACTATGACACCACTGACCCTCAAATTGCACAGCTCCAGATTGTGTTTAGGATTTCAGTCTCATCAGCACTCCTTACACAGTGCAGCAAAATTAATCATTAATAATGTAATTGTATATTTAAGTGTACATATGTGTGCAGAGGAGGAGAGTGAGGATGGATACAAAGTGAATTAGTTACTAAATTGAGCAATCCCTGAAGAAATTTTAAATAAGCATAGATCAAAACCTGTTTCAACTCTGTGACATTATCTTGAAAAGTATACAAGCATTTTCTTTACCTCAGTGCATTTGAGGTTATCAAAAAGGCTGCACAGAGATCAAACAGAGTGAAACATCACTCAATAAAAGCTACTCTCAGTGGAACATTTGGGTTCTAATGTGTTCTTTCAACCATTTCTAATTGCATTGAATTCCTTTATAAAGATGTTCATTCCTTCAGTGTCTGGAAAGGTGTAGTAGAAGTTTGAAGATCATATTCTTCCGTTTAAAATGTTGACATTTCTATTTCATTTTTTCCTCCTGTTGGTAGGTTTTTGAACATGTTCAGAAAAAAAATTACTTATGAAAAGAGGCTTAGTTTTTCATGTAACTCAAGCATGACCATATGCTATACAATTAGCTCAAATAATAGAGAACAAAAAAATTCTTATGATGTTTACACAGCCCATACACCCCTAGTGCCTACTCTGGACTAAAGAAACATCTTCATCTTTAATCAGGCATGTGAGTGCTAGGCTTAATTGAAAGCATAGATTATTATACTTAGTTTTGTTTCATTTCAAATGCATTGGGTTTCACAGAAAAAAAAAAAATCTTCCTATAGTGAAAACAAACAAACAAACAAATGAAAAACAGACTGGGTGGGGGATTATTGCTACCATCCAACATGATGCTGCAGTTCTTAGCCTGTCTTGTGTGCTAGGCTCCTTCAGATGATATATCCTGTAAAGATCAATCTAATGACTAAGAAATGACAGACTAATGTCTCATAAACACTAGCTACAGATCAGCTAAGGGATCCCTCTAGTTCACAGAAGAAAATGAATCATGAAATCCAATTTATTCAAAGCTAAGTGGTAGGGTTCTGAACGAGTTGTAATTTTTGCCCTGGGGACCGTCTTTAAGGAAAATTTAAGATTTAGGGCAGATGAATCACACAGAGTCAAAGAATGCCTTTGATTGGAACAGACCTTCAAGATCATCCAGTCCAGTCTTTGACCCAGCACTGAAGGGTCAACACTAAACCGTGTTCCTAAGCAGCAGATCCACACACTGATTGAACACCTCCAGGGATGATGACTCCACCACTGCTCTGGGCAGACTATTTAAATGTTTGACAACCCTTTTAGTGAAGAAATGTTTCCTAATATCCAGCCTGAACCTCCCCTGGCACAGCTTGCCTCCATTTCCTCTAGTCCAGTCTCTCACCACAAAGGAGAAGAGTATGCCCCCTCCTCTCTCTAACCACCCTGAGAACAATTAGAGCACAGGGATTTTGTTGTTGCTGCGTTTTGATGAAGTAATCTGCATTGCACAGCACAAAGAAAAATGACAGCAATAAAAATATCCTCCAGCATTAATTTGAAATTTATGTCTTGATGCCAATTTTATCTATTAATTTTATCTCAGTTTAGTCACTTGAATTCATATCTGAAGAAATTTACTGTTTCTTGCCCCAAGTTCTTTCTCTCTGTAATTAGTTACCACTGCTTTCCTAGCAAATGCTGTCCATTCTGCCAGCCAAATTGTTATATCAATGAAGAATAACCTTATCTTCAGCCTCTTGATGATTAGCAAGAAATATAGGAAGGTTATGAGTGCATACTGGGTGGCTATATTGCTGGAAAAGTACAGCACATACCACACAAGTATCATACAAATGCTGATTGCATAGGTTGAACACCCAGGAAAAAGTCTGAAGTTGAACACCATTGTGTTGAATTCTTCTTCCTGCCCTGAGAAATGTCAGTAAGCATTCAGTATGCACTTCACCTGTCTGGCATGCGAACTCCTAACTACAGAGACAATGCAAAATTCTTCTTAATATATATAGTGAGAGATTTATTTTCTGTTCAGTGGAATTCATAAGGTTTATGTTTTCAATGAGTGCCTGCTATATTACATAGCTTTAGAGGTGAAGAGCAGTTGAAATACACCTTTTGAAGTTGGTTTGATCCAATCTGTGGAATTTCATTTTGATGTTCAGCTGGTTTTGGCTGCTAGGGCAAATCTGAGCTGTCTGATCTCAGCATGAATCCCAATGACACTGCAGAAAAAAGGCAGTTCCACAATCAAATAAATATTCTGTGTCTGTTTATGAAACCCAAATTAAAGATTTCTTTTATAATACATAATTTAAAAAATCTTTAAAATAAAGACGTTTTTCCTCTGATGGAAAATGTTTTCGGCATTTCATTCCAAAAATATTTCTATATTATTCATTGTATCAGGATACAAAAATGTATTTGAATCGAAAAATGTATTTTGTTGCTTTATCTAACAAGTCTTAATTTTGTTTTGGATGTAGTTGAGGAGATAGCGTAAGGAGGGAAAGGGAAATGCTCTCATGTTTTCTTTTCACCTTTAAAACTCATCAGCGTGTTTACCTGACCCACAGAGGTGCCTGAGGAAGCTTTTGATCTTCATCTTGTGTTCCTAACTCAATTAAATCCATTCTGTGCCTTTATATTTGCTTCAACCAAAGCATTCATGCTAAGTTTTAAAGCCCTCTTTAGTGAAAGGAGAAAAGTTTCCTTCTGAAACTCAAGTAGTAATGATTTTCATTTCCTATGCCTAATGAGATTAAAGTGCTGAGCTACTGTATTACTCTGGTGACCTCTTTCTTTTTGGTAAGCTGTCTCCAGTGTGGCAAACATGCGGCATATGGGAACAGGGAAAATGTCAAACTGGGGAGCAAAGATTTGCAAAATTTAATATCTTTCAGAAGGTTTAGCTTCTGAACTTAATATGGCTAAAAAAAGTTTTAAAAAATAAAAAAAAGAAGGAAGGAAAATGCCAGATGCTATAATAATATGGGTTCTTCTAAAACAGAAAGAAGTGTACCAACAGATTTATAATGACTTTTCGTAATCCGTGGAGTGCAGATTTACTGTAGTTAATATTTTCTCTTTAAAGTTCAGCTACTATTGTTACTTCTTGCTAAGTCTTTCATGAGCTTGCTACTGGCTTTAAACTGCTGTGTTTTGTACTTGGTAACATCTGCAGGAAAAGAGCACATATTACAAAAACTCCCTAAATTAAAAGTTAGCTTCTGTCTCCTAAGCAAATGTTTTCTTTAGCAGCTTGATGATAAATTATCCTAGTGCTGCACGTCTTAGTTCTTTTCTTGCAGTTTTGTGGAAGCATGAAGGATTTGGGGGTTTTTTGTTTGTTTTGTTGCCTTTTGTTGTTGTTTATTTTGGGTTTTGTTTTGTTTTCCTGTAGCCTGTTATACGCCATTTCTTGAAATTACTAAATAGCAGTATTTTTTATATAAAAAGTACTAACAAATTCCAAATTGACACTGGCTAAGTTTCTTATTTTTGCTAGTTTGTAATTATTATGGTACTGGGTGCTCTTTCTGGTAGAAAGCTTCAGAGTTTCCATTGAGCCATTCATGTGGAAAATTTTAAAGGCTTCTTGAGATTAAAAGGAAATGCAAAAGAGAAGGAAAATATGTCCTGTTCTGAAACTTGGGTGCTTAACTACATGCACACAAAGTAGTGACACATCTGTAAGCTATGTGTATTTTCTGCAATTTGCTAAGCTATGCAACCATACAACACAGCACAGACATCCCTGTTAAAGAGAACAACTTTCTTTTAGAATAAATGTGTCACCTGCTGAAGAGACAGCTACATGGAAGGTATGTCTTGTGTTATCTTTCCCATCTTTAATCGTTATTTACTCCTGCCAATGGTAAGGTAATGCAGATCCCAGTCTGATCTAGCCTGCAGAAAACCCCTTTCATCTCTCAGTGCAATGGTGCTCACTGCCACGCCACACATTTGTGCCATGAGAGCCCTAACCGGGACATAAAGCAGCTGCCCTTCCATACCTCTCTGCACAAGGTGCCTCCCTCTTTCCTCCCAGGCTCAGCCTTTGGGTCAACCCCTGCTCCGTTTACCTGCCCAAGTATATTTGTGGGCATAATTCTCTCCTCAAGTGGTTAAAATGTTTCTGAAGTGTCTCAAACCCACTGAACGTTAACAAAGCTTTAACTGACAGGTTCCTGGTAGCATTGTATGTTTGTATTAATTTATTGATATAAATATTGATGTCATATCTCTGTCCAGTAACTGTAAGTAATACATTCTTTTGCATGCAAATGAGCACACATTTAATCAAACTGAAGCAGTGATGTGCACTGAAGATTATTTTTAAATTAACTTTGGGAGAAATCAATAACTGTCATTTGAGTAAAGAAAAAGCTTCCTAAAAGTACTTTATGCTCTTAAATATTATACTGCATTTTGTCTTCTACTTCATTGCAGGTATAGATACAAATGTCTATCTGACAAATACAGGGCTATAAAGAAATCTGTGTCTAATCCAAGTCTAGAAGGACTAACTGTATGCAATAGAATCATAGAACATTAGAGATTGGAAGGGGCCTCCAGAGATCATCCAGTCCAACCTCCCTGCCAAAGCAACCTGTGACAGAACAAGAGGACACAGTGTCAAGCTGCAACAGGGGAGGTTTAGGCTGGATGTTAGGAAGAAATTCTTCACAGAGTGCTTGGCCATTGGAATGTGCTGCCCAGGGAGGTGGTGGAGTCACTATCACTGGAAGTGCTTAAGAAGAGCCTGGATGAGGCACTTAGTGCCATGATTTGATTGGTTAGATGATTTTGAGTTAATTCTGTATTATGTATGGGGAAAATGTATAAAGGTATAGAATACAACTGCTGCTCAAGTGCTACTGAAATTCCAGCATTAAGAAACCCTTGATCTTCCTTGTAATCTCCAAAATGAAGCTACTGGAGAACAGAATGTATTTTCAGAAACAGTTTCGATAGTAAGAGATTATGGCGAAGGTTCAATAATTTGCCATCTTCTATACAGCACAATACATCAGAACAGCCTAGAGATTATCTTTTCTTGGAAATCTACCCAAAAAGCATCCTCATCTGTGATTGTTCAAATTTTAGAAATTAGTGTAACCTCTTCCCATGGTAGTTTCTCTTTAGATCTCTCACAATATTTTAGACTTTTGCAGTTCCAGAGGGAAATCTTTCTTTTCCTCACATAGCAATGAAGACATTCTATATCCAAGTCAAATAATGAACAATAAAAATTGTATGGCAATGACACTGAGTAGAAGTAAATCATAGTGTGTTAGGGGAGCAGGGAGGAAAGATACTCATATCCTTGAGGTCCCAAAAGAACTGCAGATACTCTAGGAAGATTATCTCTATATAAGAAACAGAGGATGTAGAACTGTCCTCAAAGTTATGCAGTAAATGTAAGAAACAAGAAACACTTCAGCCTGGTCTAGTTGAGGATGTCCCTGATGACTTCAGGGAAGTTGGACTAAATGACCTTTGGAGGTCCCTTCCGGTGTGGACCACTCTATGATTCTGTGATTTTGAATGGGCACTAATCATCATTGCTGTTTATTATCAGTTTTTGGAAACCAATCTAGTGAACAAGTTCTTTTGTTTTGTGGCTGTTGATTGCATTATGCTACAACTGCAAATGTACAAATGGTCTCTGAGTGAAAATGAATAACTGAATAAAGGTAGCAGGCAGAAGCATGGAAAGATTAGGGACTTGTGTATTGATTTTGGTTCAGATGGATGTCTTTTTGTGCATAGCAGCCCTGTAAGAGCCATGTGTTGGATTTGTGGCTAAAATAGTGTTGATAACAGTATTTTTCCCATTCTGGTCCCCAAAGCAAGTAGTTCTGGGGGTGAAGGGCATTGGGGGGGAAAATAGCTGGGACAACTGATCAGAATTGACCAAAGGGATATTCCACAAGAAATAACATCATGCTCAGCAATAAAAATGGAGATTTTGTCTTTCTAGATAGCTCTTGCTCAGACACTAGCTGGGCATTAGAATGCTTGTGGAAGTTAAGTGCCTTTTCATGAATTGTTTTCTTTCCTTCACTTCTTAAACTATCTTTATCTTGACTAATTATTTTTTCTCATTTCTACTTTCCCTATTTGAAACTCTCCCTCTGGCATGTGGGCTTAATGACCAAGAAGCTGACCAGGTGCTTGACTTTTGGCTGGGGTCAATCCACCATAATCTGATAGGTTACTATGAGCTAGGCTATCTTTAGATGTTTGTTTACTAAGCCTGCTATTTTATATGACATGGTGAACTAGAAAAGAAGCAAGAAGGACTGATTGAGCATCAGAGGAGAATACTTTGTTTAAAATAAGAACTTACTAAGTTCAGCATTTGTTCTTCCTTTGGCTACTCTGTCTTGCATATCATATTTGCTCTATTTTTTTTGTGCTAAAAACATAAATAAATCATAGTTTAACTTTTTCTCCAACATAATAGTAATAATTAAAGGATTAGTATTAATTCAGCAAAAATACTATTTAATTTGTCTTGTTCTAGGTAAAAAGGAGAATGACATAAAAACTTCCCACCAGAGAGACATAAAGGTACTTTCACACTTATTTTTCCTCTAAATAGTTCAGTACTTGAGCCTGTGTGCTCTGTTTCATGTTAGTGCATTATTCTGAAGCCAAGAAATATATTTTTACCAAGAAATACAGAGGGGTTCTTATCAGTGCATATAAATATCTAAAGGACGGAGGTCATGAGGATGGGGCTGGGCTCTTC
The DNA here is from genome assembly GCF_026170545.1 of Melanerpes formicivorus. Lineage (NCBI taxonomy): Eukaryota > Metazoa > Chordata > Aves > Piciformes > Picidae > Melanerpes > Melanerpes formicivorus. The sequence continues at coordinate 576,631 of NW_027142505.1, forward strand.
TCAGTGGGAGACACGAATTAGAGAAGAGGCAGTGGGTGCAAACTAAAACACAGGAGGTTTCACTTGAGTGTACGGAGAAATGTCTTTCCTTTGAGAATGACAATGCACTAGAAAAGGCTGCCCAGAGAGGTTGTGGTTTCCTTCTCTGGAGACTATCAAAACCCACCTGGACACATTCCTGTGCAACCTGATCTAGACAGACCTGCATTAGCAAGGCGCTTGGACTAAATGATCTCCACAGGTCCCTTCCAGCCCCCACTATTCTATGACTATAATTTTCAATGGATTTAGGTCAAACCATAGCTTTCTTTTTCTGCTCCTCCTCTTTCTGTTGGTTAGTACATTTGCCAAGATTCCTCCACTACCAAATCTGCCACTTATAAAAATTCTCTCATGTGAAACTGGGACAATTGCAATTTTTAGGAGAAAACTTCTTTAATAGATGATGGTGTCTAAAATACTTTCCTCTCTCTCTCTCTCAAATATCCTCCAATGTTTTCTTTTTTCCTTACTGGCACCCCCTCATACTAACTGCTACACACTTTTAGACTGAGGATGAAATATGCAATTTTTTAGCCTACAACATAATTTTTGCAAGTTTTCAAGAAAGAGGCATTCCAAAATGAAAATATGCTCTCCAACATAGCAATCTGCAAATCTGCAATAGCAGGCTCAGTGCAGAAAGACATTTAATGTGTAAAATGTACTTGACTTGGTCATTCAAAAGCATTAGCAATGATGATGAATACATTTTTTTTTTTAATGCTTCCAATTTTGTACTGGTGTTTTTTTGAAAGTACAAAATCTAAGTTGTCTAAGAATAGAGCTGAGCATGTTCTACTCCCTATCACCATGGTGTGTTGTCTTTCTAAGCTCTGCTTCTTCATTCCTGTTGGAGTTCATTTTTTAACACCAAATAAAAGGATGCACACACCAAAACCACACAATCTTCACATTTCTTCATAATGACAACACAATAGAATACAGTGTGATGCGCAGCTTAGAGCTAATTGGCTCAGGCGCTGTAATGAGTGTGCTATAAAAAATAAAATCTTGATTTTTTTTTTCTTTGTGCAATAAGCAAAAAAAAAACCCAACCAAACCAAAAACCCCTTACCAGAGTAAAAAGATACAATCAGAACAGGCTGTGCTTTTGATGGAACAATGCTGTTGAGAAAAATGTTTTATAGAAAGCAATCTTGTGTCTTAAGTGTCACTTGGTAAGCTTTTGAGAAGTTGTTTAGTGAACAGCCAGTTAAAGGATAGTTAAATTTGATTTCTTGACAGATTATACCACATATTTCTCCATCCTACTCAAAAATCTTAGCTGCACTGATACAATATTCTTTGTTCTCTTTCTCTACCCATCATACCCATAATAACCATCTAGGGAGGTTCTTCTCTACTCTGCCCCACTGAGACTACACCCAGAATATTGTGTCAAGTTTTGGGCTCCCCAGTTCAAGAGAGACAGGGATCAGCTGGAGAGAGTCCAACAGAGAGCCAAGAGAATGATTAGGGGACTTGAGCATCTCCCCTATGAAGAGAGACTGAGAGACCTGGGGCTGTTTAGTCTTGAGAAGACTAAGAGATGATTTGATCATTGTGTATAAATATCCGGGGGGTGAGTGTCACGTGAAGGGGACCAAGCTCTTTTCACTGGTGCACACTTATAAGACACGGAACAACAGGCACAATCTTGAGTATAGAAGATTTCACCTCAACAGTGAGAGTGACAGAGAACGGGAACAGGCTGCCCAGAGAGGTTGTGGAGTCTCCCTCTCTAGAGACTTTCCAAACACACCTGGAACTACCCTGGGTGATCCTGCAGTGGGGTTTGACTCAGTGATCTCTGGAGGTCCTTTAAAACCTCTAATGTTTTATGAATCTATGTTTCCATACTTACTCTATTCTGCCATCTTATTTCTGCATTCACTAGTACCCTCCTTGACAAGTTCTCAGCATTAGGAACAAGGCCTGGTGATTTCTCCCTTTTCTAGCTATTTTTCAAACTTGGGAAATTCAGAAAACCACTTCTTCATCTGATTTGGTTGCAAATGCCCAGTGTGTTAAAAAAAAGCCCCTGAAGTGGCTAGCAAACAAATAAAAGGCACAGTGATGTTTGTCCCAGTTTGAGGCCGGACAGTTCCTCTATTGCCCTGAGAGGGACAAAAGAATGACACACAAATGAATTGGAAAGTTTAAATGGAAAAGCAATTTGTGTTTTACAGAAACTACAAAGCATAGTGGCAAAGAATCCCAAAGCATACACAGTCCCTTACAGTACACCCAAAGGCCCCCAACACTTCCTTTCTCCCCACCTGAGGGTGTACCCAAAACCCCCAGGGCTCTTTCTTCCCCTCCACTGCTGGGCTAGTCTCAGGTCTAAGGGACCTTGAGATACTCCCCCACCATTACCCAATAGGGAGCATCTCCCACAGGAGCAGAGAGGGAAGAAAAAGGAAGAGAATGACTTTGCAGATGGATTTATAGAGCATAGGATTTATGGGTATGAAATATTCTGTTTCCTGTGTCCACCTTATTGGGTTGGACACTTGGGACACCCAAGGTGTAACTTATGTGGTAGTAACAGGAGGCACCCAGCCTAAACTGCCACAACATTCCATGAACTTCTCTGTAGAAAATGGCATGAAGCATGCCTTGAGCAGCCAGATTTGGTTGAGAGGTATCCCTGCCCACGGTGGTGAAGTTGGAGCAGATGATCTCAAAGGTCCCTTGCGACTTAAGCCATTCTGTGATTCTATGATTCTGTAAATAGAACATCAAGTGTGAAAAAATAAATCTGTAAATCTTTATTTTATTAAATATTTACAATAAATTTAGGGTAATTAACTTTTACAGTTGGGAAAAGAAAAAAAAAAAAAAAAAAAAAGAAAGAAAAGTTTTAGATGTCCTGGGTTTGGTTAGAATAGGGTGAAGTTTTTGGTTTGCTGTGGGTTTTTGTTAGTTTTTTGCTTTTCTTTCTTTTTAATTCACAAGAAGCTGGAAGGGGCCACAATATGGGGCATTCAATACCATACTAATGTCATTCCCACTATATAAGGGAAGAGCTGGTTGGGGCAAGCATGGGTGCTTTGAGCAGGGAGCTGTGGTAGGGTGATGAGTCAACAGCCAGAAGTCAGGCAGCTGGGCTGGGCCATCTCAGTCAGTGCTGTGGTTTGTGTCCCTCGCTGTATGTACTACTCCATTAGTGTTACTCTTCTCCCTGATTGTTACTGTGTCTTTGTGCTGTTCTATCAAAAGTTCCTTATCTCATGCCACAGGGTTTTGCCTTTTTCTCCCAATTCTCCTTCCTATCCCATTCAGGGGGGAGGGGAGGGGCAGTTGTATGAGTAGCTGCATGGCTGGACCTGAACCTCAACAGGAGAGCTGTTTTCAGCCATAGGGCCTAAATTGTATAGACATCTGCAATTCATATTTCCACCAATATATTGCAAATTGGAAGACTTCCATTAACTCTGAAACTTATGCATTGAAATGAAGCTTTTGAATTAAGCCAGGCAGTGGACCCAGGAGCTTTATTTCCCCTCTCCCTATTTTCTGCATTGAATTTAGCCTTGAGAATGATATACATGATTATGAAAAATGAATAGAAAGACCTTCTCCATAATGTCAAATATTCTGTGTGCTGGGTCCTATCAGTAGGTACAGCCTGCAAGAAGCTTGTTTATCTCATCATTAGGACAGTGATGTAGTGTGGTTTGTTTCACACCCTGAAATCACTCAAGGAAATAACTGAGAGAATGATATTCATCCTGGACCCTGTATTGTGCTATTATGAGCAGCAAGAACTGGCAACATATTAAAATATAGATCTGGACTACAACTGTTCATTTGAAGGCAATTCTGAAATTTGAAAGCTGTTGAATTATTCAAGTATTCAATTTATAAAACAAAATAAAAGATGATTGATTGCTCGATGATGTGATGATGGAAATAAAAACATTGAAGAGTCGAGTGTATTTTCTTCCCACGGTTGTTTTGAACCAGAATAAATGTAGATGTTGACTGTGTGTCTGTAGCAGTTATTACTAAGAAGGGAAGCACTAGATATTTCCTTTGGTCAATGCCCTACTTACACACAAAGAAAAGGAAGAAAATCCAGTCAGAATAGAAATGGACCACAGTCAGAGTACAAAACTGAATAGAAATCCTTCAATGTATTTAATAGTAGCAAGTCTGAATGCACGTTGAGCCTTTGCTCTCTTCTCTCCCTGTTTATGAAAGCAGTAACACAAGTGTTTATCATGCAACTATGTTAACAATTTTAAGGTGCCAGTGTCAACAGAAAAATCTAAGTTATTTCTCTGAATATAAAAGGCATCATGAGTATAATTAGTCTTTGAGTGTTTGAAAATGTATCATTACATGCTTCAAGGAATTTTGAAATCAGGATTTTAATTAGGTTTCTGATACATCCAAGTTTCCCTAGACTGAAAAATGCATGTGTTCTCCATACAGCACACACAGACCGTACAAGAAAATGTCAGTTACGGTGCACACACACTGTCACCTATCTGAGTGTTCACAGTAATGTCATTTTTAAGGACATGATAGTCTATTTTCCTTTCCATTATTTGGTTTTAAGCCTGGGTTTATACTCCTCAATTGCAGTAGAATAGGAGCATTTTAAGCACAGTTAGACAGTTATCTCCTGAAACGTCACTGTTACCACAAAATATCACAGGAAGGTTTCTGTATCTTATGATGGGAATGATGAACTTCTATTTCATCTGTCAAAATTGCATTAGCACCTCCTCATAGATGAAGGCACATTGCCTGAGCAGTGGTGTGAAGTATTTCCTGAAAGATTTTTAAGGTATTAAAGCTTCCAGCTGTAATAAGGTTAATACAGTTCTAAGTCATTTGAATGTCAGTGTTGGCAGAGTATAACTAGTATAATATTTCTGTAAGCAGCAAGAGAAACACTGTTGTGTTCACTTCACTGAAAAACTACATTGAGAAGAAGATACAGGTATTCTTATCACTGAATGTAACTATAATACAGAACTGTTGAGGCTGCAAAGGACCTCTGGAGGTTATCCAGTCCCAATCCCTGCTCCCCCAGCATTGCCCTAGAAATGGTTGACCAGGAACATGTTTAGCTGTCTTTTGAACATGTCCAGGAATGGAGAGTCCACAACTTTGCTAGGGAACCTGTGCCAATGCTCAGTCATCCTTACAGTAAAAACATGTTTCCTTGTGCTCAGAAACAGCCTCCTGTGATTTGGTTTGTGTACACTGTCTCTGATCCTGTCAATGGGCACTACTGCACTACTGTAAGGAGCCTGTCTCTGTCCTCTTTGCACCCTCCCTTCAGGTAATTTATATTCATTCATAGAATCCCCCCTCAGCTTTCTTTTCTTCAGGCTAAACAAGATCAACTCTCAGCCTGTGCTCATGGGAGAGATGCTCAATCTCGTAATTATCTCTTTAGCTTATTTCATTGGACTCACTCCAGTCTGTCCGTATCTCTCTTGTGTTGAGAGACCCAGAACTGGACACAGTACTCTGGATAGCTCCTTAACAGTAGTGAGCAGAGATGATAGACCACCTCTCTCAACCCACTGTCAATACTGTAACTAATGTTTTGTTTTGTTTTGTTTTGTTCTTTGACAAGGGCACAATTGTATTTCATCTTCAACTTGGTGTCCACCAAGACCACAAGTTTTTTTTCTGCCAAGTGTCAGTATACAGTTGAGAGTCCCTGGCACATGCCAGTGCATGGAGTTGTCCCCCAAAGATTTTGCAGTTCTTGTTGAACTGCCTGAGGTGCCTGTCAGCCCATTTCTCTATCCTGTTGAGGACCCTCTGAATGGCAGTATGGTAGTATCAATCAGACACTCCTTTCAGGTTTGTGTCATGAGTAAATTCGTCAAAGGTACACTCAACTCCTTCATCCAGATCATTACTGAAGATGTTAAGCAAAGCTAGATCTAGTATTGACCTCTGAAGGACATGACTAGATAAAACATAAACCCCATAATGTTATGAGCACACTAATATTTATAGTTACTTGAGTTTAACTTCTCTTAAGCTACCAAGGGATATATTGATGTGATTACTGCCAACAAATTATCAGAAAGTTCAGTAAACAATTACCTTAAAATGTAATGATGGTTGCACTCTTTGATATGAAGTCTTAATGTGAAAGTTTAGACAATTCCAGTCATTGAGGTGTTTTTGTTTTGTATTGCCTTTCTGTAGAAATATCATCCAATTTATATATTTATAGTAACTGTTTCACAGAGCATTGATGCAAATGCAATGCCTACATATTCAATTTATTGGTAGCATTCTCCTTAAAACTCAGCAACTGAACTTTGATAGTTAGCTGGCCAAAATTTGGCAATGTTTTCTCTGTTTTTTCATGTGAGTCTACAGCACCTGCTAGTATGTTTGCTTAAGCCTACTAAACTACACAGGAGGTGATCCTCAGCACTTTTATATGAGGAATAGCATGCTGAAATAAAAGATATCTGCTCTGCATCATTGATCTTTCATTCAACATGAAAGCTTGAAAGAGAGTTGCTGTTCTTCTGCAGGATGTTCTCACAGCTTCATCAAGCCTAATGCACAAGGATCCATTAGCACTGCATATCCTGAGAGAGAAAACATGACTAATACTATAAACCAAAGTGTACTGACTTAATTAAGCAGTTCCAGGCAATATTACAGTTTGATAATACAGTATTATGAAGAAGCCATTACCTGCTTACTTATGTAATGGAATTAACGCTGCTTAGAGATTCCTGTCAATTCATTTTTGGCATGAGGATTTTAAACCAGAGAGAAATAAAATCAGATCAGTGAGTGAATGCTCTTCTAGAAAGGTAAAAATTGAAATGATCAAAGATCTAAATGAATTCTGGAATAAGTTGAAGTTAGTTTCTGAAGTACTATGTGGAAGCTGATAGCATAGCCTTGCCTCCATTCACTCATATTTCTGCAGGAATATTTCTCTTTCTTCTTAGGGCTTTGTAAGGGTTAGTAATTTTTAGAGATTGTTTTATAGGAAAATTAGAACAGGGGCATCTTATTGTCTCTTCCTGGTCCTGAAAGTAAGTGCAGAAGGAGACAATCCAAAGATATACAAATTATTTCTCTGTGTGAATTCTATTCACAATGCATGTTGTTTCTAAAGTTTTCAATCTTTTTTTTGCCATGTTTCAATGTTTTGTTGGCTTAGGTTATTACTTGCACAGTGATGTGTGGAGGTGCTTGTGTCTTTCTTATTTTCTTATGTATGATAAATGCTGAAGGGACATTGAGAGACCTGGGGCTGTTCAGTCTTGAGAAGAGAAGACTGGGAGGGGATCTGATCAATGTCTATAAATATCTGAGGAGTGGGTGTCAAGTGGAGGGGGGCAATCTCTTTTCACTGGTGCACAGTAATAAGACAAGGAACAATGGATGCAAACTTGAGCACAGAAGTTTCACCTCAACATAAGGAGAAACTTCTTTACAGTGAGGGTGACAGAGCCCTGAACAGGCTGCCTGGAGTCTCCTTCTCTGCAGACACTCAAAACCTGCCTGGATGCATCCCTGTGCAGACTACCCTAGGTGATCCTGCTTTTGGCAGGGGGGTTGGACTCAATGATCTCTAGAGATCCCTTCCAACCTCTAACATTCTGTGATTCTGTGATTATCTAGATGTAAATCTCAAAACTCACTACCTGGCACACTACTCTCCCAAATAAGAGATGAAAGCATTGTCCGTGTTTCAAGTGCTAATACAGCTTTATCTTGCACAGTAGCTTGAATTTTCCATTAGAGTCAGTAGACAACCAACTCTAGCATGAGAGGCATTTGGTGTGACTTTAGCATTGTGAATCTATTCACAAATGTTTGTGACATTCTAAGCTAGCTACCTGTCCAAACTATTTTAAAATTAATAAAGTAAGTGTCAAATTCGAAGACAAAATATTTGTGTTTCAGAGATACTCATTTTAAGATAACCCAAATTGGTTTTCACTTACTGGATCACAGGCTTGATTAATTAGCTAGGACTGGGCATAGAGCTTTTAAATGAATGAATGCAATGTTGAATTTCCATGGCTGACATTCCTTAGGAGGAACCCTAAGTTTTTCATAAGGAAGCCTTTGTAGAAAGCATATGTTCTTCTTCTGTTCTTTTGGCAGTCTTAAATAAAAATAGCGCAGAAGAGGGATGAAGGTTGGGTGTGGGGATTTTTGGGTTTTTTGTTTGGTTGGTTGTTTTTTTGGAGCATAGTTTTTTTACTGGGGGTCAGAAAGTAAAACAAATCAAGTATTGCTTTCTGATGAACAACTGTTGTGGGACAGTGTTTATAGTGGCTGACATTATTCAACAGGTTAATGGTATGAGAATTATTATAGAATTGTTGCTGATCAACAGAGGAAAAAATAATGACATTAAAAACCCAAATTAGTTTATAATGCACTTCTAGAAAGTCAGAAATTCCAAGTGAGGTCTGCTTAACTTGTTCTTGAATAATGCATTAAAAATACTGGAAGTACCTTTCATGGAACTATCTTTTTGCATATTTGCTCATATTATTAAAGCAGTTTGTTCTCCTTCTTCCAATCTAACACAAACTTTCACACTTTTTGGTTCAGGACACAGCTCCTTTTCCTAATGTCTTCTGAGACTCAGCAATACTTTCTTTTTACATGGGCACCCTGAAAATACTTGACTGAGGCAATACACAGTTATGACTTGTGTACGGTATGGGCTCTGTGCTGCACTGATTTCATCCAGTATTTTATAACTGGTCATGCTAGAGTTCCACAAAAGAAGAAATCACAATTGCTCAGTTATCTCTGAAAGGGCAACAAGGCTGGTGAGGGGTTTGGAGCACAAGCCCTATGAAGAGAGGCTGAGGGAGCTTGGGTTGTTTATCCTGGAGAATAGAAGGCTCAGGGGAAACCTTATTGCTCACTACAGCTTCCTGAAGGGAGGTTGTAGCCAGGTGGGGGTCAGTCGCTTCTCCCAGGCAACCTGTGACAGAACAAGAGGACACAGTTTTAAGCTGTGCTAGGGGAGGTTCAGGCTGGATGTTAGGAAGAAATTCTTCACAGAAACAGAGATTGGCCATTGGAATGTGCTGCTTAGGGAGGTGGTGGAATCACAATCCCTGGAAGTGTTTAAAAAGAGACTGGATGAGGCACTTAGTGCCTGGTTTAGTTGATTAGATGGTGTTGGAGGATAGGTTGACTTGATGATCTCAAAGGTCTTTTCCAACCTGATTAATTCTGTATTCTGTTATCCACATAACACATAGACAATTACATGATGTTAGCAGAGTGGAAATGCAGTTAATTTTTCAGGGATCAAAGGAATATTGCTGGCTATTGAAAACCCTTTTCTCAAATGCAATGTAGGTAGCTGTGTGAATAGTGCTCTCTGAAGCCTTTGATAATTTTTCATGTTTTTTCTTCTCTTTCAGCTGATGGATGCACTGACTGGTCTGTGGATTACAAGAAATATCAAGTTCTAGTGGGAGAACCTGTTCGTATAAAATGTGCACTCTTTTATGGATACATTAGAGCTAATTACTCGCTGGCCCAAAGTGCTGGACTTAGTTTGATGTGGTACAAAAGCTCTGGACCTGGAGATTTTGAGGAGCCTATTGCTTTTGACGGGACTAGAATGAGCAAAGAAGAAGACTCCATTTGGTTCCGACCAACAGTAGTACAAGACAGCGGGCTCTATGCATGTGTTATAAGGTACTGTATTTTAATATATTCATTTTAATGAATGAGAGATGAAATCAGACTCTCAGTAGTGAGACTTCTGTGCCAAAGAAAAATATTTTCTGAGTGTGTCATTTTTTTTCTTCTCCTCCTGGTATTCCCTTCCTTGAAGTGTTTCATGTTTAAGCAGAAATTCCTACTGAATGCTTTACACAATTTTAAATGGGTGTTTTTGTATAAATTTAGGTCATTTATACACAATCTAAAATTTATATGATGGCTGGGACTGGAAGCATATGTCATTTATACCTGCTTTTGATTCTGGTCTCTTCAAATGACTGTCCTAGAGTAAAAGGTTTCTTTTCACATTTGGATTTAATTTTATGTGGATTTTATTAAACGGTTTAATTTAATTAGGTTGTTGGGTTTTGGTTTTTCCCCCTGAAAAATATTGTACTTATATGTAAAGTAGTTGCATCTAGGAAAATGGAAGGTAAAATATCAGCATTTTCACATCTGGCTTAACCACATAATAGAGTCTGGGAGCCAGATACATTCCAAAGGTACACCGAATCATAGAATCATAGAATTGTTAGGGTTGGAAGGGACCTCAAGGACCACTTAGTTCCAACCTCCCTTGCCATGGGCAGGGACACCTCACACTAGATCAGCTTGCTCAGAGCCATATCCAGCCTCGCCTTAAAAACATCCAGGGATGAGGCTTCCACCACCTCCCTGGGCAACCTGTTCCAGTGTCACACCACCCTCATAGAGAAGCACTTCTTCCTAACATCCAAGCTTTGTCACCATGGATTGGACTAGATTCCACTTCCTACTTGCTAAAACAGGCATTCAGCTTCTTTCTGTGTCTTCAAAACCATTTGCACTGAGATATTGGTAACAGTCTTTTACAGTCAAAAAGGTAATCTAGGCCTTTCATATTGTCTCACAGACTTATCCTAGATTTTCACTAGATGTGAAATTATGCAAATTAGATGTTGTACATAGAAATTACAGAGAACAGTCAGTAATAATCATTGAAAGGATTGAAACAGTTGGTGCAGTTACTTGAGCAGACGAGGCAGTACTCTTTCCTTCCTGCAGGTCTATAAAAGTGTTCTTGATACTTATACACAATATAAAGAGGTGTTTAATGTCTACTGGAGATGTTTAATGTCTGCTAATTTGTTGGGTTTGGGGTTTGGTTTGGGTTTTTTTTGGGTGGTGGGCAGGTAGTGGTGTGCATTGCATAGGAAATGCTCTCTGGGTTGTGCATGGTGAAGATTATTACCAGGTGATGTGTTTTTAACAGCAGTTCTTCGTAGAGCTCTTCTCATCACCTGTGAGACATTTTGTATCACATAATTTGTTTAATAACATTTTCAACATGGTTCTTCTTCTGATGAGAATCATAAAATCATAGAATTGTTCAGTGTGAAAGAGACCTCAAGGATGATCTAGTTCCAAACCCCCTGCCATGGGCAGGGACACCTCACACAAGATCAGGTTGCTCACAGTCACCTCCAGCCTGCCCTTAAAAACATCCAGGGATGGGAATCTACCACCTCCCTGGGCAACCTGTTCCAGTGTCTCACCACACTAATTGGGAAGAACTTCTTCCTAACATCCAATCTGAATCTACCCAGTTCTAGTTGTTTCCCATTCCCCCTAGTCCTATCACTACCCGACACCCTAAAAAGTCACTCCCCAGCTTTCTTGTAGCCCCCTTCAGATACTGGAAGGCCACAATTAGGTCTCCTCAGAGCCTTCTCTTCTCCAGACTCAACAGCCCCAAATCTCTCAGTCTGTCCTCATAGGAGGGGTGCTCCAGCCCTCCAATCATCCATGCTCCAGCACGTCCTGTCATAGGGGCTTTAGAACTGGATACAGTATTCCAGGTGGGGTCTCACCAGAGTGGAGTAGAAGGGGAGGATCACCTCCCTTGACCTGCTGGCTATGCTTCTCGATGCAGCCAAGGATGTGGTTGGCTTTCTGGCCTGAAAGTGCACACGGGTGGTTCATGATGAGCCTCGCATCCACCAGCACCCCCAAGTCCTTTTCTTCAGGGCTGAGGATGAGGATGGTTTTCTTTAAAAGAAAACCTCAAAAGCCTACACATTAAGCTACTTAAGAAGAATACTTAATTATGTTTAGATTTTTTTTTTTTTCAGATAAGTAATAGTAGACACGAAAATGGAAACAGCTTTGTCAGTTATTCCATAGTGCTACTTAAAATACCATAAGTAATCTTCCATGTTTAGGTAAAGGAAACTTTTAGATAAATAAAACCTTAAATATCTGATATTGCACAGCAAGTATAGATAAATGCTCAATTTAGATAATCAGACATAACTTTAAAATATATTTATTATGTCAATCTGTTTTCATTCTTTTTCTAATTGGATTACTTTTTAATCTGGGAGTAGATGAGGACATGTTCTAATCTTCTTTAAACTATATACTAGTCTCTTAGCACACACTTAATTTCTATTTTTCTGTACTTATTTGGATTTATGATAAATTTTAAAAATACAACACTAAATAGCTTGTGATTGAGAATACTCTTAGAAGCAGTTGCAAAGCCTTTCACCTTAAGGACACCCACTGGAAATATTGGTTAAAGGTTTGGTACTAAGAGTCTGTGCTTGTTATACCAGTGTTCCAGTTTCTGATTTGTTGGATGGAACCTTTTAAATGTATGATCAAGTTGGTTATTTGTAGAAGTAAAAAAACTCATTTCAGTATAAGAGGAATATATTCTTTTATGCCTGTTTTGTGCATACAGTCAAAGGTTACTTTCAGATAGTTTTGAAGGCCCATTTAGAATCAAGATTGAAACTTAATACTTTATCTTGGCAAGTTAAACATACATTTGATATTTTAATCTGAAATAAATAAAATAAATTAGTCAGCAATATAATGGTTCACTTTTTCCTCTCATTCTTTCAGATTCTTGCAGTATTCAGTGATTATCAGTGGGGAAAAAAAAAAGACATAAGAGGCTGACTTGGTGCCATCTGGCAAAATTATGTACTCTCTCTGTACTTCCAAATTTATTACTACAGAAATATCCAGAAAAACCTCTCACAGCAAATAGCTGCCTACTGCTCTTTACTGCTCTTCAGTCTCGTCACTGAAATCATAACACACAAAGACGCTGCCAATTTATGCTTGGATCCTGGCAAAACACTAAAGAATCAGTAGAGAGATGAGCGAACAAGAACTGTAATTTCTTTCAAGGAGCAAAGTGAAGATTGCAGGGATGGGATTTAGGATTATTTTTTTTTTTTTTAGAGACCTGAAGGTGCTTTGAAAAATTATTTTAATAAGGGCTTTAAATGCTTTTAGAATGATGTTTATAAGCTATTTGAATTTTCAAGATCTAAATGAAAAGCTCAGTTAAGAGTGAGTTAAAATTACCCAGTTGTAAACATGTTCAGTGTGATGCCTGCAATAATTTGAGTAGGAGAGCACAGAGATATTCCTGTGAGGTAATGAGGGCAGGCAGGAAAGGGTAAAAAAGAACCATGCTCTGAATAAATATCTCTGCCTAGATTTTACTTCAAAGTTAATTGAAAGGGTGGAACAGCCCAATACTGGATATTTTCTTTGCTGAGAAACCTCTTTCACAGTTCTGTAACTTTGATATCTGTGCCAACAGTAAGGAAGAGAAATATAGCTATGGCATGGCATGTGTAGAGAACAACATGCTGGAATAGACTACTTGGCACTCAATGAAAAATATGAAAGGGTAGTTATGGACCAAACTAATTTCCACAGTAACTGCATTATAGTTGAATTTCACTGAGTAGAAACATTCAGGTTTCAGTGAAATTAACCTAGGGATAGTAGTGATGGCTTGCTCTTTTTCCTTTAGAAAAATAAGCTGACATCATCCTTATTCACTATTTTTCACATTGTTCTCACCTTTAATTTCTTATCCCTGCTTTTCTTCCCATGGGAATCTGTCTGCCAAAAAGGAACTGAGAAAATCAAGGCTGAGGCTTATAAGCAAGGCATTGCTGCACAGCCATAGCTGGAGAAAAGGAGATAGGTAAAAATAGTTCTCAGCTTACTATGAACTTTTCATTCCATGCCCAAAAATTTCTCTTGTATTATTTCCAATAATGGCCCATCTGACCATCATGTCTAGAGAAAGGCAACAAGGCTGGTGAGGGGTCTGGAGCACAGCCCTATGAGGAGTGGCTGAGGGAGCTGGGGTCATTTAAACTGAAGAAGAAGAGGCTCGGGGCAGACGTTATTGTCATCTGCAACTACCTGAAAGAAGGTTGTAGCCAGGTGAGGATTGGTCTCTTCTCCCAGGCAACCAGCAACAGAACAAGAGGACATAGTCTCAAGTTGTGTCAGGGGAATTTTAGGCTGGATGTTAGGAAGAAATTCTTTATAGAAAGAGTGATATTGGCTATTGGAATGGGCTGCCCAGGGAGGAGGTGGAGTCACCATCCCTGGAGGTGTTATAAAAGTGATTGCACTTGGTGCCATGGTTTAGTCGTCATGAGGTCTTGGGTGACAGGTTGGACTTGGTGATCTTTAAGGCCTTTTCCAACCTTATTGATTCTCTGATTCTAAGTGTCTCTGTAGTCAGTGCTGTGTCATGAGATTGACACTTTAAAGTATTAAACATATTTGAAGAATCTATAATGTAAGAACCTAATGTGACTGAATTAATTTACACTCTAAATTCTTCTGAAATGCAAATCCAAAATCATGGTTGAGACTTCCAAAATTTATCAACTCATTTAAAAGCTATCAGTTCAACAAGCAAGGCTCTTTCTCAGTAATTAGATTAACATTTGCAGGGTTTCTACAGAAATAAATATTATGAATAATTCTTTAGAAAATGGAAAGAAAAGCATCAACTCAGATTCTTTAGTCAGACTCCTGAAGTATCAAATATTAGATGATCTGTGGTGAAGTCTCATGTGAGTCTTTGAGAATTGTTGAATCAGAAAAGGATGTGTGTGCTGTAACCCAGAAAGGTTACAAGAGGTTGGAGAGAACCTCCTACTGACTGCTTTCTGATGCCACTAAAGAAGGTTTTCAGGATGTCTTTGGAACAATTCAATCAACTTTTGCTTCCCACAACAATTAGAATAATTCTCCCAAACCAAGAGTGATCTAAAGGCGTCTTAGCAGTAATCAATTCTTCCTTCTTGATCCTCTTTCTGATCCTTGCTTCTCTTTCTCTTCCATTCATGAATTGGCGAAAGGCACCCAATATTTCCAAAAATGAGGTTTTGGTAGCATCCATTCTAAAAAAAATGTCCACTAAAGTGTGTATGGATGGACCCAAGGAATTAATGACCTCATGAGAAAGGTGATAGTGACCATGGAAGGAACTGAAGGAGAAAAGCAACAGATATTAATTTACACAGCTTGCATGGTAATGAAAATGTAGGGTGTGAGGATCAGCAAGTCAGTTACTGAGTCTGGCCATGTCAGATAGAAAGTTTTCCATAGAAGTGTTGATACACAGGAACACAGTCTAGTGTGGAGAGGGCAGTGCACTTGGAGAAGTCATGTGCGACCTCAAAGAGGCTTCAGGTTTGATGTGCAAGGAGAAATAAAATGAGATTTTGTAACACCTAAATCATTTGGATTCAAAGAGTATTTCTCATATGCTGTAATGATAAAGTCATAGTTCACATGTAAGCATAAGATAAAGATTCATGCTTGCACTGACCGTATGCCATAATTTCTCTTCCTATCTGTTCCAGTGGCGACTATAGAATGACTAAAGTGTAACTTCTCTACTAAATATACCTAGAGCTGATGGTAGTCTCAGATCAGTGAATTTAAGATTTTTTTTAATGTCTTGCAGACATAAATCTTCCAAGCAGATTAAATGAGTAAAAAAATAATTTTAACACTGAAAATAATATTGTGAGCTATTCCAACTATAGAGGAGAATTAATGACATTTGCCTATTTAATGCTTGCTTAGAGCTACCATCTGTCAAAGTAACATAGTCTGTGGATGTGAATTTCAAAAGTGTACAGGCTGAGAAGATGATCAAAGGTCAAGACTATCTATAATCTTAATTTGACCTTTTAAAATATGAAGCATTAAGATATAGCCCATGGGTGATATCTTTGGACTTTGTTTAGAAAATTAATCAAGACTAGACAGTGAAGACAGTCTTGTGTTCACTTACTGCAAGAGTTAGTGTGTGCATGTAAATACACATGCTAATGCACTCACAGAGAATCATTGAATATTAGGGGTTGGAAGGGACCTCGAAAAATCATCCAGTCCAACCTTCCTGCCAGAGCAGGATCACCTATACCGGATCACACAGGAACACACCCAGGCAAGTTTCGAGTATCTCCAGAGAAGGACACTCCACAACCCCCCACGGCAGCCTGTTCCAGTGCTCTGTCACCCTCAGTGAAACTTTTTTCTTCATGTTTACAAAAAACTGGTAGCTACAGTTGCACAACACATGTGCATATTGAACTGAAAAAGACAATTAAAAAGGCAAGAAGGGATGGGCTGAGTATGGTTGATGAGGATGTGCTTGAGAATTAGATTTAATTTTTGTCAGTTACAGACTTCTTACATGAATATAACCAAGTGATTGGAAAGAGTTGGATTTCTTTTTGGTTTTTTTTTTTTTGGGGGGGAGGGGGTTGCACTGTTCCTTTTAGCCACTCTTTCAGGCTTCATGAAAAGAACCTCTGTAAGGCATTACTTTATGTTTTTCTTTGATACAATGAAAATGATAACTATGCAAAATAAATTTGTCAGTCTGCAGGAAATCTCTAGAATATGACCCATGAGTGATACTGGCATTTATTTCACACACCTTGAGTACTGTGTCTAGTTCTGTGCTCCTCAATTTGAGAAAGACATTGAGGTACTTGAATGTGTCCAGAGAAGAGCAGAGGCTGGTGAGAGGTCTGGAGCACAAGCCCCATGAGGAGAGGCTGAGGGAGCTGGGGTTGCTTATCCTGAAGAAGAGAAGGCTTGGGAGAGACCTTACTGCTCTCTACATCTACCTGAAAGGAGTGTAGCCAGGTAGGGGTTGGTCTCTTCTCCCAGGCAACCAGCAACAGAAGAGGACACAGTCTCAAACTCAAGGGAAAATTTAGGCTCAAGGTGAGAAGAATGTTCTTCCCATAAAGAGTAACTGACCATTGGAATGTGCTGCCCAGGGAGGTGGTGAAGTCACCATCCCTGGAGGTACTCAAAACAGGACTGGATGTGGCACTTGAAGCCATAGTTTAGTTGTCACAAAGTGTTTGGATTAGGTAATAGGTTGGACTTGATGATCTCTCAGGTCTTTTCCAACCTGGTTGATTCCATGATTTTTCAGCCTTGTATGCTAGATCTTGGCAGAAATTGTTTAAAATGCATGCCAGCATATAAGGAGATAAGGTGGCTTTTTTTAGGTTCAAATTCTTTTATCTGCATTCATTTTCATACATTTACCTGGCAGTGAAAAAGTTCCTAACATTTTATGTTTAATACATTTATACAGAGAAATTTAGCTAGAATTTTGTGTGTAAAAATAAACTTTATAAAAGGTATTCTGAAAAGGAAATTTAAAATGATTGGGCTTTGCCTGATATGTTGTTTTATGATAACCTTGAAGGAGGTAAAATGTTTTTTTTATATACTCTCTTCTCAGTACTGAAAAGGACAAATAGACAGCAATTTGGTGCTTCCCCTCCCACTTTCAGACAAATCTTTTGTTTTTCAAGCACAAGGTGAACTGGATAGATTTAGCAGCAAGGAATAATCAGCTACACAGTCAGCTTCGTTTCTGTGATGTTCTGGAGTTTTTAAGATGAAGCTGGCTGGCTTCTAAGGGCAGAGATTACAAATTAAAGTTCCTCACCTTCAGCTGTGGGTTATTAAAGTGACAGAGAGATTGCTCAGATGGGCACAAGTACTAATGCCTTTTCAGTGACATTTTCTATATGTTTTTGTTGTGAGGTTGTTTTTTTTTTCTTTTCTCCTGAAATATCTGTCTGCCTTTTGGGGACATTACAATTAACCCCATGCCATATAAACAGCTCAGTTCAATGTTTGGTCCTAGGTGTAGTTCTGCCTCAATATTCATTCTATCTCTACAGTGTTTTTGTGAAGTTTTATGTCAATATGACAGCAGAAGGAAATTCTTCTTTCCAGTGTGTGGCACCTAGCCTCAGGTCAAAGCTGGAAAAGACCTTTAAGATCATCAAGTGCAACTATTAACTTGATGCTACCACCTCCACTACTAAACAGAAGTGCTACATCTCCATGTCTTTTAAATACCTCCAGCAATGATGATTCAACCACTTCCCTGGGCACCTTATTCCTGTGCTTGACAATCCTTTCAGTGAAGAAATGTTTCTTAACGTCCAACCCAAACCTTCCCTGGTGCAACTTGAGGCGATTTCTTGTCATTTGATGCTTGGGAAACAGACCAACATCCACCCTCATGGAACCTCCTTTCTGGTAGCTGTAGAAAACAGTAAGATCTCATCTCAGCCTTTTTGTCTCAAGGCTAAACAACACTACTTCCCTCACTGGTCCTCACAGGACTTGTTCTCTAGACCCTTTACCATCTTTGTTACCCTCCTCTGGACATGCTTCAGTACCTTGATGTCTTGTAGTGAGGGGCCCCAAACTGAATACATTATTCAAATTGTGGTCTCACTAGAGTAACTATTACTATGGTACCTTACCACCAAAGGTTGAATCAAATTCCTTCAAAGCTAAGCTTATTATTAGTGACACCTACTAAAAGTATGTATCTAAAAGAAAAAGGTTTGCTAGCAACACCTTTGCTTTTGACTACTGTTTTCTAGTACTGATTTGTTTGTGGAGTCTTGCTAAAAATTAAAATCTAGTGGAAAAGTAAATTTATTCCAGCACAATATTTACAGTAAATGCAGACAAAAAATAAAATCCAAACCCTTGACTTTTAATGGAAATGTGCTTCCTTTTCACCCACTGCTGGGGGAAAAAGAGAGATAAGTTGCCTAGACCTTCTGGCATTGTCTGTTCACCACTTCAACAGAGCAAACCCTCCAGCTCAGCAAACCCAAGGCCTTTCTAAAGGAACACAGTCAAGGAACATGTGAGATTCAGTATCCTGCAGTATGTTATGTAACACTGATAATAAAATGTAAAATTCCAAGGATGTGGCTTCCAAAAAAAGTTATTTACTCTATTCACTGCAGGAGTAAATATGCAACATTCTAGGACTGACAGGCATTAGTTTTTGCCACTACTCCCATCTAGAAAAGTGCCTTGACTATGTCCACTTAAACTAATCCTGCAGCATAAAAAGGTTTAACTGTAGCCACTGTTCTGGCTTTAAGGCACTTGAATCTCATTTTCTTTAGGAACAATTCTTTCCCCAAAAAGCAGGGGATTATGTTATTATCAAAAGCAGAAAATACAAGTACTTTTCAACAGAAAACAGTTCCCTCCCAAAGTGTCTGACCTTTGACTGAGATTGTGACTTCTTAGTCACTGGAAATTGGCCAATAACTTTCCTGTAGGACCTGGATTTGCACTCATCACCATAGTACAAGTTGCAGAGCTGTTAGAAGATCCAAATGCATTCTTTCCTTTTATCAACACGAATGTGCTTTCATTTTAAGTGTTGATAGCAGTGTGAATGTTAACCTCAGAAAGGCTTAAGTGTAGATATATTCAGTTAAGCACCGAGAACTCAGGAACTGAGTCTACATAAATTGCACATGGAGTAAGCTATGATTCTTCAGCTGTTTATGTAGTCATTCCAAGTGCAGGATATTTAATGGCCACTTTCACACAGTCAGGTTTTATTTAAGAGGAGTTAATGTAAGAACGGAAAATTGTAGTTAACTGTCTAATGAAAACAACTACCTTTTTATGACTTTTTCTTTTTTTTTTTTTTTTTGACTCAAGTTTTCAGGATGGGACAGAGAAAGGAAATATAATTTCCCTGGGAGATTATATTCAAATATGCTAGTTCGAAATGTGAAAGGTTAGTGAAAAACTTGGATAGTGCAGTGATAAAATTATATATGAGCTGGCAAGGGAATTAAATCCTTTGTATTCAGTTCAAGATATGCAGTACATAAAACTGGGGCCTTCGTACTGAGTGGTAAGATAGGAAGAAAGATGTGTTCGGAGCACATTTACCAGGGATTGTGCATCCATTGTACACCCAGAGTACCAAATAAGAAGTGGCTGAGTGAAGGAAAGAATTAGGGGAAAGAAATGTGCTCGTGCTATTTAAAGATAACATTGTAACATGGGCACACAGGGTGGCAGGATTAAGAAAACTTTGATTAGTTCATGTCTTTACATCTAATTTCTTTTTTACTTCACCTTTTTTCTTTATTCATTTTATATCTACAGATTGTGTGGCAGTAGAACTGTGAGGGTTTTTTTCTTTGGTTGTTTTTTTTTTTTTTTGTTTTATTGTGGTGTGTATAGTTTGTTAAAATTCAGAACCATAGAATCAACCAGGTTGGAAAAGACCAACCTATTACCTAATACCCAGCACCTCATGACAACTAAACCATGGGTCCAAGTGCCGCATCCAGTCCTATTCTGAACACCTCTAGGGATGGTGACCCTCCCTGGGCAGCACATTCCAATGGCCAATTACTCTTCCTGTGAAGAACTTTCTCCTCACCTCAAGCCTAAACTTTCCCTGATGTAGCTTGAGACTGTGTCTTCTTGTTCTGTTGCTGATGTTTGCCTGGGAGAAGAGACCAACCCCCACCTGTCTACAACCTCTTTTCAGGAAGTTGTAGAGAGTAATAAAGTCTTCCCTGAACATCCTCTTCTCCAGGCTAAGCAAGCCCAGCTCCCTCAGTCTCTCCTCATAGGACTTGTGCTCCAGACCCCTCACCAACTTTGTTGCCCTTCTCTGGACACATTTGAGCAACTCAACATCTTTCTTAAACAGAGGAGCCCAGAACTGGACACAGTACTCCAGGTGTGGCCTAACTAGTGATGAGTACAGGGCAGAATGACTTCCCGGCTCCTGATGACCACACTGTTTCTGATGCAGTCCAGGATACCATTTGCCTTCATGTGTCAACTCTTCCATCTTATGAATTTTACCCCAGGCTGTGTAGCACTATAGGTAAAAAAGCTATTGAGAAATTGTATAGGTTTAACATTATGCAAAATTATATTGAGTCCTTGTCCTGCTTAAACTTCTCTAAGGTGGTATTTTGAAGTTGCACAGCTCTTGTTGGAACAAGCACAGCAAGTGCCCCTGATGAGGTTCAGGCCCTGCCACAGCTGAAGCCTATGAGGCTGCTCCCAAAATCCCACCTCACCCATAGAATGAGAAGGAGGAAAATGCAAAACCCATTGGGTTGAGATAGGGAGAGTTTAACAGAACAATACAAAGGACAAATGAACAACAGGAATAACACCAAGAGTAAAAGAATGATCTATAAATAATAATTGATACATAAAATGAGGCTCACTCGATGCCTCTACCTCAAAACTTGCTATTCCAGACAACTGCCACAACAATCCGTGCCAGCATCTCATTACAAACCCCATCCTCAACACTCCCTCATAGATAGTAGGCATGAGCTATATGGTATGGAATACACTACTGGCTGGTTCAGCTGATTCAGCTGTGGCCCCTCCCAACTTCTTGTGAAGAAAATCAATGCTATCCTAACCAAACCCAGAACAGTCCATGGGCAGGCACTGCCAACACGAGTAGTGACATTGAGTGTATGTCTGATGTCTTGCTGCACATTGCTGGCTGCTACATGCTGCAATACCCCCTCTCTCTAAAAGATTCCTTTACACCAGTGTTACTTTCAGGTTTGGAAAGTGACAGTCCCTTCTCCTGCTGACAGCAATAGTGCAGGAAATCAGAAGAATGGCCTCAGATAAATGTGAGATCTGCTGGACTGTTAGGATAAACTAACAGCAAACACTCCATTCATACATATTGAAATTGCTGATTTTTCCATTTGGCTCCCAAGTGCTGAAGCCAAAACAGTATGCAGTCTTTTATGGGCCCCAGGAACACCCTTTCAAGATCAAGTCTGTTCATTATTCAAGGGTTGCTACATTAGAACAATTGTCTGGCCTGAAATATTGCCTCATGCTTTTGCAAAACTCTTTAGCTTTGTTTTGTTTGTTTGTTTTAATTATGAGTAGTTTTCTTTGTCAGAGCAGATTGTTTATTTATTTAGAGAATCCTTCTAAAGCCACACAAGTCCCAGCATTGGACATTTTGGTCAGCCAGGCTTCAACAGGGAATGAATGAAAGCAGGGCCTCTCTTAACCTCCCATATTTTTCATCAGAGAGAAAATACCTGGCTGTTAATTGGAGCAGTGAGCAGCAGTGTTCATAATAATGCATAATTTGTTTAGAGTGGTGCTTTTAAGCTGTACTTTCCTGTTCTTTGTGAGAAAAATCCTCCCACACATCTTAAAATCTTGTGGGTGTTCAGTGCATGAAGAAAATTGGCAAAGACCAAGTGAAATTAAATGAGCTAAAATAAGAGTTTGGATGGTTTGTGTTTTTTTTTTTCCTCCCCTTTTCTAGCATATGCTTGTAGTCAAAATACTTAGACTGACAAGATGAATCAGTCCTCTGGAGGTATTCAAAACCTGGCTAGATGTGGTCTTGTGTAACCTGCTCTAAGTGATCCTTCTTTAGCAACAGTTTTGATCTAGATAATCTCTGGAGGTCACTTCAAACCATTCCATAATTCAGTGATTAATCAGTAAATGCTGTTTCTGTGGACTTGATAGGGTATGAAAATAGGACTTGCATCAGCTTTTGTGGTAGTTACATTCTGTCAGTGAAAAAAAAAAGACACCAATACAATTGCATGGACAAAATATTCAGAAAGAACAAAAAAAATATGATCCAGATTTTTCTGAGGCATTGTTTAAGCACTGAAAATCAGTCTTCCAGTCCCACCGAGGCAGAGCTGGCATGTCTAGTTGCTGGATGATTTAAGTTGTACTGGACAGTAGCTCCCTGCTCTGTCTTACACCAGACATGACAGTGATTTTACACAGGACAGCAGGTGATGCTGTATGAAGGGTGCCCAAGCATATTTGTTTTCCCTCTAAAGTGATGATGAGGGCATAAAAATATGGATGAAGCACTACAGCAGACTGGGGCTGAACATTCTTACATGAAACACAACAGCAAATATTGCATGAAAACATTAACTTCGAGAAATTACAACAAATCCTGCTGTCAGTCACTCTTCTCAATGTCTCATTTAAATGACTCTGAATGAGCAAATCTGCTTGTTTCAAGTCCTTTGATCTCACAGAGATCATCAACATGTGGTAGTTACTTTGACCACCATGTTTTGCTTTTTAGTATGCAGAAAATACATCCAAGAAATGTCATTTGAGTGACAGAATAACTGCTACAGATTCCTGGGTATCGGGTGAAGGCTGATAAAGGGGGACTAGTGTTTTTGACTGAACAGCTACACAATTAATAAAGGTCTGAGCATTTTATGTGCACTAACATGTAACTCCTTCTGATCCTACAATAGTCCTGTCTAGAGGAGGTGTGAGACCCAAATTTATTTTTGCAATGGCACTGTATTTAAAATTGTCAAATTTTGCAAATCACAATACTTATGTCTTAATATTTCCGTAAATCTGAGTTTCCAAAATGTGAGTATTTTAATCACATATGCATTAAAATTCTAGAGCAGACCATGTGTCACAAATACAGGGTAAGGACATTTTCCTAGGAGTGGAGTTGCTGAGAAGGTCTAGGGAGTCATAGTAAATAATGCTTAAACATTGTTTAGCCTGGAGAAGAGGAGGCTCAGGGGAGACCTTATTGCTCTCTACAACTACCTGAAGGGAGGTTGTAGACAGGTGGGGGTTAGTCTCTTCTCCCAGGCAACCATCAGGAACAGAACAAGAGGACACAGTCTCAAGCTATGCCAGAGGAAGTTTAAACTTGTGGTGAGGAGAAAGTTCTTCACAGAAAGAGTGATTGACCACTGGAAAGTGCTGCCCAGAGAGGCGGTGGAGTCACCATCCCTGGATGTGTTCAGAAAAGGATTGGATGTGGCACTTGGATCCATGGTTTAGTTGTTATGAGATGTTAGGTATGAGGTAATAGGTTGGACTTGATGATCTTTGAGGTCTTTTCCAACCTGGTTGATTCTATGATTATATGATTCTAATAACTCCTGCATCTATTACCCTAAATCTGGGAGGATGGTAACATCAGTAGGATGGGTCAGCAAAAGGTAAGACAAAGTTCTGTGGCAGGAAACTTGAGCAACATGCACTCAGACTAAGAAAATTAACTATTTATGCCTATAATTTATTTACTTAGTCTTTTGGTGATATGGTCTTTTGCTGGAACCTTTGTAAAATACATGTTGCACTTTCTGATGTTTAAAAAGTATCAAATCTCTGACAATGGAACTACAGCTTTTAGTCCTCAAAAATACATCTTACTAGGAAACAGATCCTTCCTGAGAAGGAACCAAACCCAGTTATATCCAGGAAGTGTAACAAGAAGCTTTGATATGCCTCAAGAGTATGATATGTACAATGAGGTGAAATAGTTGTTCTTTTGTATTCTTGGGCTAAATGAGTATTCACGCCTGACCAGTAGGCTTCTTACTAATTCTTTCTAATTTATTCTTCATTAATCTTTCCTTCATTCTTTTCTTAATAGTGTAGTGAAGGAGGACATGATGTTCATATGATAACTTGTAAATGCCCAGTCATACAAGATGGGGGAGAAAAAAGGAAATGATAAACATCAAAAAGAAAAGGTTCAAAGAATTCCAGAACATAAAATATATTTCTGTACATCATGAGGGTGGTGAGACACTGGAACAGGTTGCCCAGGGAGGTAGTAGAAGCCCCATCCCTGGAGGTTTTTAAGGCCAGGCTGGATGTGGCTCTGAGTAGCCTGCTCTAGTGTGAGGTGTCCCTGCCCATGGCAGGGAGGTTGGAACTGAATGATCCTTGAGGTACCTTCCAACCCTAACAGTTCTATGATTCTGACAAACTTTATGAGTTCTAAGGCAGATCTTTGCAAATGCTTACCAGATCTTCAATTTATATACATTTGTCTTGTGATATTTGTTATTTTTTGTCTGTCCAAAGTTCATATTGCACATGAAAAAACAAAACTGCATAGGTTACTTTAAGAAGATACTTCACTGAAATTAATGGAAAGACAGCCAAGGAAACAAATAATGTGGATAAAATGAATAAGGATGATTGACTGTGATTTTATCTGAAAAGGTTGTTGGTTTTTTTGACTTCTACACGTGAGAGTATGTGTGAGAGAGAAAGAAAAATGCGAAATCAATGAGTAAATCCTATGCATGCAGATAAAGTCATCTTTTGAGAATGGGTTGCGGAGGACATTGTGAATTTTAAATCATTTGACTTCACATTTAAAGCTTTGAAAATAAGAAATGGAGCTTATAAAGTGAGAGAACTTGTCCATAAGTATTTTATTTGTGTCAGAGTAGCAGTAAAATTCATGATGATGGAATATACTGGGGAGAAAAAAAAAGGGCTTTATGTATTGATTAAATGTCTTGGCTTTGGTCTGGTATTTAATCAGCTGTCGGAACAATTTATTGAGCAGCATGCCCAAACAACATGAATATTATCCTTTCATCTTACTAATACACATAAAACAAATACTAAAGGTTCTGGAGTCAGCAAGATAAAAAAAATACCACAAGTATTTTGGTATATACTTATGTTGTCCATGTATACATAAGTTTGTGTGCATAGAAATTAAGATCCTGCTATCATGAAGCATTAACAAAGAAAATTGCCATCCTTAAGAGCACTACTACAGCTGTGGTATTTCTCCTTAGCAAAGCTCAAAGTTTGTAGCTGAAAAGTTAAATTCAAATATTATTAATAGAACTTTGAAAAATCACAGTATGCACTTGTGATGGTTTAGGGGGTGGGTGCCTTTAAGAACCACAAAATTACTGACATCCAGGAGGTCCAGAGGGTCTGGGAGCTGGACAGGCAAAATGTATTTCATTCCTGTATGTCCTGCATCCCTGTAAATCTGGCTGCAGAGTCAGTTTTCTTCCATTTTCCCCTCCCTCTCTGGTTCTGGGAGGACATGCAGGCTTTTATCTCCTTGCAGGGGAGTAGAGGCCTGGAGTTCAGCCTTGGCAATGCTGCCAGTTGGGGCCTGGACCTGCCAAGA
This sequence comes from Melanerpes formicivorus, assembly GCF_026170545.1. Lineage (NCBI taxonomy): Eukaryota > Metazoa > Chordata > Aves > Piciformes > Picidae > Melanerpes > Melanerpes formicivorus. The sequence goes on from NW_027142505.1 coordinate 602,504, forward strand.
TGAATTTTTATTTACTGCATCACAATGGTGTGATATGAGAAGTAGAGAGCTTGAGGTATGAGGGCCTGGGTTTGTTGGCCTGGTTTAAAGGGAAGTTTGTGTGAAGCTTTGGCTTAATGGGGTTCCATGTTAAGCCCAGACTATGGACTTAGTGTATTTTATAAGCTTTGTTGTACATAGTTATGAGTAGCATTTCCATTTAAACTTTCCAACTCTATCCAATCCTTTGTGCGAGCATTTTTCTTTTGCCTCTTCTGGAAGAGGCAAAAGAGCATCTGTCTCACTCTAAGCACTGTATAACACTGGACCTGAAGAACCCTTTGGACATTATTTTCCTGATTCACAAGTTCAGCATGATAAGCTTTCCACTCCTTTTTCTATTACATATTTTTTTAGCTGTTATCAATTCCATTGTCTGGTTGAGACTAGCTCTTCTGACACAGAAATGAATGAATTCATTTTGATGACAAAAGAAAAGCATCCATCCAAGTCTTGAGGCATCTATAACATGAGTTAGAAGGGCAAAATTTAAATAAAATAGCAGCTTATCCTTTCTCCTTCTCTTCTTTAACCATACCAATGTACCCCAAAAAAATATATAAAGCATAGATGATGGGAATTATTGTATGTAATATGCTAGAACAAGTAGTTAAAGTTAAGCTTGATTTCTCTAGCAGTTACAATTTTATAAACTGCTGACATGGAGCTGTCTGCAAGAAAAGATCCTAATCTTCTATAAATAAACCCTGTGGCAGCTGACATCTTATAGCAAATGGGGACTTGTCTCCTATTGACAGCCTTGAGGTCAAGAGCATAGGACTTAAAAAATGAGATAGATAAAGGTTGGCATTAAAAGCGAAAGTGCACTGACTTACACATCATCACAGAGCAGGTAGAGGAAGATTAATTTTGTGGTGCAGCTTGATATCCTGCATATGATGCTGCAACTGTAGCAGAAAAGAAAGTAGAGTGAAGTTCTCCTTCTGTTAACATAGTGTGGATGTTCTGCTGACTCCTAAGAGCATGTCTAGCAATGCAGGCTTTAATGTGAGTATTTTTTTTTCTACATCTGATCAGACATCAATTTAGTGCAGATCACAGACTGACAGAATTACAGAATGGCTGAGCTTGGAAAAGCTTCTGGAGATCATCTGGCCCAACTACCCTGAGTAAGCACAGCCACCTAGGATTGCTTGCCCAGGTCAGTATGTCCAGATGGCTTTTGTATGTGTCCAAGGATGGAGGCTCCATAGTCTCCCTGGACAACCTGTGTCAAGGCTTAATCATCCTCCTGATGTTCAAACAGAAGCTCCTTTGTTTCAGTCTGTGTTCACCGTCTCTTTTCCTGTGACTAGACATCACTGAAACAAGCCTGACTCTATCCTCTTTGAACCCTCCCCTCAGGTACTTATATACATCAGTGAGATCTCCCTGAGCTTTCTCTTCTCCAGGCTAAACACTCCCAGCTCTCTCTGCCTTTTTTACATATGTGAGGTGCTCCAGCCCTTTAATCATCTTAGCGGACCTTTGCTGGACTTCCTCCAATGTGTTCATGTCTGTCTTGTACTGGGGAGCTCAGAACTAGACTCTGTACTCCAGGTGTGGCCTCACCAGTGCTGAGTAGAGGGGAAGGATCACCTCCCTCAATCTGCTCACAATACTTTGCCTAATACAGTTAAAGATACCAATGGCTTTTTTTTTCTGCAAGGGCACATTGCTGGGTTATGTTCAACTTACTGTTCCTGAGGACCCCCGGATCCTTCTCTACCAAGCTGCTTTCCAACTGTGTCCCCCGGCATATCTTGGTGTATGAGATTGTTCCTCCCCAGGTGCATGACTTTGCACTTTTCTTCCATAGAATCCTGGACCTCATGGACCATCTGGTCCAACCCTTCTAGACAAGATAGCCCAAAACCTTGCTTTAAAAGGGTCCAGTGTTGGGGAATCAACCACTTCTTTGAGGAGATTATTCAAATGACTGATTGTTTTCACTCTAAAAATTTTCCTCTTTTCTCCCATCAGAATCTCCTGTGCAGTAACTTGTAACCATTGCCCTACATTCTCTGATGTAGTCATTATAGAATCATAGAACCATAGAGTTGTTAGGGTTGGAAGGGACCTCAAGGATTATCTAGTTCCAACCACCCTGCGTGGCAGGGACACCTCACACTAGATCAGATTGCTCAGAGCCACATCCAGCCTTAAAACCTCCAGGTATGAGGCTTCCACCACCTGCGAACCTGTTCCAGTGTCTCACCACCCTTATGGGGAGTAACTTCTTCCTAACATCCAATCTGAATCTCCCCTCCTCTAGCTTGGATCCATTCCCCCTTTTCCAACCTTTTTGGTTCTGTGATTCTATGATTCTATGTCTCTAGTAACACATACTGTAACTTATAGCTTCATCATGGATAGGCAAGTTCCAAACTAGGATCACTTAAGTCTCAAATATGGTTTTTGTTAGAGTAATATGATATTCAGAGAGAACATATGCTGATTTTAACTGTGTGCCATGGTAAAACTTGCATTCTGTAATTATTTACTGGTGCAGCTGAGATTGCAGCTGCACACAGAACCATTTTGCACAAGACCTTTCCCTGGGATAGATTCAGCTGAACTGAATTCAGCAGTTGGTTTGTGAAGCTCATGTTATTCTTCGAGCTTGTGTGGTGGTGTTTTTTTTCACATTGCCCACAATGTTGGATATTGCTTTCAGAGGAGCTGTGAGTTTATGTAACGGCTTCTGTGGAAATTGTTTTGTCCTGTGGCAAAAAGGAAGAGATTTTATTTAAGCTCTACTGCTTCAGTTATTACTCAAGTTTAACTTGTTGGCATGTTTGTCAAGATGTGATAAACCCCAAAATATTTATCCTTCCTTTTTTTCTTATTTACATGTTAATGTATTTTCTTCCTTTTTCCTTCATGGTTATTCCTTAGTAATACAAGTAACCCAAATATTCTTTGACTCTGGCAGCTGATGTAATTTTCCACTGACAATGTTTCATTGATTAGTTTATTTCTGTTTATATTTTTGCCCTACTGGACAAAACAGAGGTTTGTAGCTGTGATAGTCCTGAGCTGTAATTCTCAGAGAGCCTACATCTGGGTGATTGCAGACAAGCCACTTGACCTCAGTATGACTCAATTAACCCAGCAGCAAAATTGGGTAAACATCAAAATCTCATTGAAAAGCAGCTTCTGCATCTAAATTGAATTGTCTAAAATTGCATTGTGACAGCATTGCCACTGGGTCTCTGAAGACCTGAATTTTAGCTGTTTTTTTCAGTTATAATAGTACATGAAAATGGCTCTGAAAATCCTGAAAATAACAATGTCTCCATAGTTTTGCAATGGCATTACCTTAGCAGACAACGGAGGCATATAGAACAAATCTCTGAAGTGACTATGAGAAATTCTTCTTATGGTTTTCAGATTTTTATCATAACCATTTCTTGCATGTTTATTTGCATGTTTATATTTTTTGGCTCAGATAGCAGCAATTTCATCTTTAATTCATCATAAAACATTAAGGAACTGATTGATCTTGAGGGCAACCTGGAAACATGGAAATGAGAAGACATTTTATGAAGTTTTTGAAAAATGACTGTCTCAACCTTGGGAAATATTCCATGACAGTTAATAGATTTATTTCCCTCCACACCCCCCCCCCCCCCCCCCCCCCCCCTTTATTTGACCATGATTCTTGCCCACTCTGCAATATCTGCCCCTTCAAGTACTTTTTAGGCAAGATGAGATGTTCTTCACTTGAGCTATGCCACAAAACTTGGAATAAAAAGCTGTAGCTGGAGTATGAGTGTACCTTTATTTCCAGTAATAGTGACACCCACACTTCTGAAGTCACAGATGGCCTGGATATTGTCTCTGCTGGCACAAGAAATAATAATGCTTTACAGGCCCCAAGTTAGCATCATAATGAAAATGTTGTCATCATAAGGAATTTTAAATTCTGATTCTTCTTTTTTTTTTAATAAAATATTCAGTTTTTTTCTTTCTCATGCAGTGCTATTATGGGATCATGATTTAGGATTTTGACTGCTACATCCCTCAGTGTGACAATGATCTTGAGCTATTCCAGAATATTTCAGAATCACACTCTTGGAAAATAATTACTATTAATCCTGATCACTTTATTTTCTGAATATGGTGGGTTGAAATTACCCCCCAACATAAAATTGCCAGACCACCTCAGTTGAAAGCAAATGAAGCTGTATTTACAAGCACAACTATAATCTAGAAATAGGGAATGCAATGAATATATACAATATTTACATATATATACAATTTATTAACAATTCAAGAGCCCCCTTAGATAAAACCAGGAGGTTATCAACTGTTTCCCCCTCCTTGCTCAATTCCCTCCCTCCTATACCCAAGACAAGAGAAGAAAGGAGAAAAGCAGAGAGTAGGCTGTTAGTACTTAACCACAAGAAGAAGGCATTCAAGGTCAGCAAAGTCAACATAATCATAGAATCAACCAGGTTGAAAAAGACCTCAGAGATCATCATGTCCAACCTATTACCTAACACCTCATGGCAACTAGAGCATGGCTCCAAGTGCCATGTCCAAGACTTGTTTAGAATCATAGAACCATGGAATCAACCAGGTTGGAAAAGACCTCAATGATCACCAAGTCCAACCTGTCACCCAAGACTGCTAGACCATAGCACCAAGTGTCATAACCAATCCCCTTCTGAACACCTCCAGGGACAGTGACTCCACCACCTCCCTAGGCAGCACATTCCAGTGGTCAATTACTCTTTCTGGGAAGGCCTCTCAACAATTTTTTTTGCTCAACAATTACAGATGTTTTTCCACCCTCGTAGGGCTTTAGATTACATATCTCCCTCTCTGGAGATACTCAAAACTCGCCTGGACGTGTTCCTGTGTAATCTGGTGCAGGTGATCCTGCTCTGGCAGGGGAATTGGACTGGATGGTATTTCGAGGTCCCTTCCAGCCCCTGAAATACTGTGATTCTGTGGTATACTCTCACATCTTAAAACAATTCTCTCAGCAAAACTAAACCAAAGGCTGTACGTTGCAATGCACTCATTTGGCTATGGATTAGACAGTCGAATCCCCAGTCTGAGGATGGCAGGGACCACCAAATAAAACATAAAATTCTGGCTGTTCTAGTGAAGTGCTGTGTAACTTTAGCTATACATCTAATTTCCCCTGGAAGGGAATGCCAATGAAGAATATTTATAGATAGGAAAATAACGTGCTTCAAATGCCTTTGAAGATTTCTGGTATACCATTCCTTCTGAAAAACTCAGTTACTCTGGTACTGGTTGACAGCCAGCTGTACATGAGCCATCACTGTGCCCAGGTGGCTAAGGCAGCCAATAGCATCCTGGCCTGAATCAGAAATAGTGTGGCCAGCAGGAGCTCGGAAGTCATTCTGTCCCTGTACTCAGCACTGGTTAGACCACACCTTGAGGACTGTGTCCAGTTCTGGGCCCCTCAGTTTAAAAAAGATGTTGAGTTGCTGGAACGTGTCCAGAGAAGGGCAACAAAGCTGGTGAGGGGTCTGGAGCACAAGCCCTATGAAGAGCGGCTGAGGGAGCTGGGGTTGCTTAGCCTAGAGAAGAGGAGGTTCAGGGAAGACCTTATTGCTCTCTGCAACTACCTCAAAGGAGGTTGTAGCCCGGAGTGGGTTGGTCTCTGCTCCCAGGCAACCAACACCTGAACAAGAGGACACAGTCTGAAGCTGTGCCAGGGGAAGTTTAGGCTTGAGGTGAGGAGAGAGTTCTTCCCATAAAGAGTAATTGGCCACTGGAATGTGCTGCCCAGGGAGGTGGTGGAGTCACCATCCCAGGAGATGTTCAAAAAAGGATTGGGCATGGCACTTGGACCCATGGTTTAGTTGTCATGAGGTGCTGAGTATTAGGTAATAGGTTGGACTTGATGGTCTCTGAGGTCTTTTCCAACCTGTTGGATTCTATGATTCTATTCAGATTGGTTTCGTTACATTTTTCAACCAGAAGAATAAGAAAATAAACAATTCCGAAATTCTAAGATGGCAAATTAAAAGCCCTGTGATTTCTTTTTCACACAACCTCCCAATATTTTAACATTTTTGTTTGGGACAAAAATGGAGGAATATTTTTTAAAGTATCCTCTGAAGGGTGTGTGTGGAGGGGGGAAAGGGAGAGGGAGAAAAGTTTGTAATAAGAAACTGTGTCTAAAGTTTCTTTAATAATAGCACACAAAAAACCTCTCTGGTTCTCTGGTACAGACTTTAAAAGACCAAGAATTTTGCTTTGTAAGCACCCTTTTGCTTTAATTTCATTTTGGGAGAGGAATCATGATTTCATGGTTCAGAAGGGTTCAATTCATAGTTCAGCTGTTACAGTTCTAAGACTGAAAAATCCATAGGCATGTAAATGTTCAGGAAAGGCCAACTACAAGCCTTATTTTTAACTCATCTTGGAACAACTTCTCCCAAGTCTCTCACTTCCTAACTGCTCACTCATCATTTTACTGAACTCACCATATTCTACATAAATTAGCAAGGGTCATCAGTTTATTTTTTTTCTTATACAGAGTCAGTTTCCTTTCTACACAAAATATCAAGTCCAATTTTGTAAGGTTTTAGAATTTATTTATTTTTCATATTACCTTGATGAGAATGTGATTCTCGGCTCCTTAATGACTTCTTAATTGTTCCCCAGCTGTGGCATTTATCCTTACTATTCCCTGTACAGTTAATAATGGCACATTGCCCCCATAAAACTATGCTGACTTCTAAAGTTGGAATGAACAGATAACATTCTATCTACAGGTAGAAATTTCTGGTTATAAAGACCAGGAAATTTGATACAGAAATGTACTGATCCAGTATCTGAACAACCTTTAAAGATTAAGCTTTCAAAAGCTGTATTTATCTGCAAGATGGACATTATTAATGAGAACAACATGAAGATAGTGGACTGCAGAGCAATAGCATCCTCAGCTAAGGTACTATGAAACATTTCTTCCTGGGTTGTTGACTGAACAAGTGAAAAATGGAAGGATCATTTAGAATTCACATAAGTACAAGCTAGACCCATTTCTAATTGTCTTTCCATTCCTCAAAATCTATCAGTAGTTTGTGAATATTTTTCTATTTTTATATCTCATAACAAAATATTATTTGGGTTTAGTTTAACCTGGCTTGAAGGAATCATGATTTTAGAATACATTAGAATAGTACATCCCAAAGGGCATGATGATCCTTAAGTTATTTAAATACCAGTCACTTACCAGCTGTAATGTCAGAATTTCTGAAATGTTCTGCACTTGCAGCCCAAAAAGCCAATCACATCCTGGGCTGCATCAAGAGAAGCATAGCCAGCAGGTTGAGGGAGGTGATTCTCCCCTTCTACTCCACTCTGGTGAGACCCCATCTGGAGTACTAAGTCCAGTTCTGGAGCCCTTATTACAGGAAGGATCTAGACGTGCTGGAACATGTCTAGAGAAGGGCCACAAGGATGAGCAGAGGGCTGGAGCACCTCTCCTATGAGGACAGATTGAGAGAGTTGGGGCTGTTCTGTCTGGAGAAGAGAAGGCTGTGAGGAGACCTAATTGCAGCCTTAAGGAGGCCTACAATAAAACTGGTGAGGGATTTTTAGGGTGTTAGGTAATGATAGGACTAGGGGGAGTGGAACAAAAATAGAAGTGAGCAGATTCAGGTTCGATGTTAGGAAAAAGTTCTTCACCATGAGGGTGGTGAGACACTGGAACAGGTTCCCCAGGGAGTTGGTAGAAGCCTCATCCCTGGAGGCTTTGAAAGCCAGACTGGATGTGGCTCTGAGTAACCTGCTCTAGTGTGAGGTGTCCCTGCCCATGGCAGGGTTGGAACTAGATGATCCTTGAGGTCCCTTCCAACCCTAACAATTCTATGATTCAAAATATCCTTAAGAGGTATTTATTTCTAGAACTGTGGGGTTGCAGGACGGATATTTAGATGTCTTATGCTTAGGTAGCATATAAAATCATTCCAGAAGTATAGATTTTTAGTCATATATGTGGGTATTACTTAATACAAGATAATTTGATCTCTGTTATACATGCTTATTGAAGCAACCTTCTGTTCATTCAGGCACTTTCCAGTCTGAGGTGTGTAGTTATGGCTTAGAAAGGCTTCTTTAGAATAATAAATGTTTTTTGTTAGATGAAAGCATTTAAAATTGAAAATGTCCTTTTATTTATGGCATAAACTGTAATGATGCTATGCATGATGTAAACCGTATGTCCATGCCTCTTTTTCATGTCTGTGTTGTACTCTCTCATCCATGAGAGTTTATTATGTCAGATTAGTCTGATTTTATACAGGTGTCATGATGCTATTTCACTCTACTATCAGACATTCATTGAAAAAAAATGGTGTGCTAGCATGAGCAAAGTTTCTATTACACTGAAAGTTATTAAACCATCACATTTATTATTAAACTGCACAATGTATGACAGCCATTGCTAATAAATGATGGTGTAAGGCTCCCAGTACTCTCAGATTAGTGGCAATAATTGTGAGGAGTTCATTCCACTTTGAAGTGATGGGTGGTTTAGGTAAGGAGAAAATGTAACAATACAAAACAGGGAAAGATATATTTGGTAATGAGATGTCTTTCTTCAGCTATGGCTTTTAGGTGATAAGGTACAGACTCACAAGATCTGGAGTATTTAGACAAATGCAGACCACTGCTTCTACTGCTCTGTCCTATGGTAACCTGCTTTTCATTTTTTTTCCATGAATGCATAACATTAGCACTTACATATAGTGAATAATAGTGAATAGTGAATAATAGTGAAGAGGTGATTGGGAACAGTCAGCATGGCTTTGCCAAGGGCAAATCCTGCCTGACCAACCTGGTGGCCTTCTATGAGCAGGTGACAAAATTAATAGATGAGGGGCGAGCAACTGATGTCATTTACCTGGACCTGAGCAAAGCCTTCGACACTGTCCCACACCACATCCTGGTCTCCAAACTGGTGACACATGGGTTTGATGGGTGGACCACTAGATGGATAAGGAACTGGCTTGATGGTCGCACCCAAAGAGTGGCTGTCAATGGCTCCATGTCCCAGTGGAGGCCAGTGACAAGCGGAGTCCCTCAGGGATCAGTCCTGGGACCTGTCTTGTTCAACATCTTTGTGGGTGACATGGACAGTGGCATTGAGTGCACCCTCAGCAAGTTTGCTGATGACACCAAGCTGTGTGGTGCAGCAGACAGGCTGGAGGGAAGGGAGGCCATCCAGAGGGACCTTGACAGGCTGGAGAGGTGGGCACAGGCCAACCTCATGAAGTTCAATAAGAGCAAGTGCAGGGTCCTGCGTCTGGGTCGAGGCAATCCCAGGCACAAATACAGGCTGGGCAGGGACTGGCTGGAAAGTAGCCCTGAGGAGAGAGACTTGGGGATGCTGGTGGACAAAAAGCTCAACATGAGCTCTCAATGTGCACTCGCAGCCCGCAAAGCCAATCAGATCTTGGGCTGCATCAGGAGAAGTGTGGCTAGCAGGTCGAGGGAGGTGATCCTCCCCCTCTACTCAGCCCTGGTGAGACCCCACCTGGAGTACTGTGTCCAGTTCTGGAGCCCCTATTACAAGAGGGATGTGGAGGTGCTGGAGCATGTCCAGAGAAGGGCCACAAGGATGATCAGAGGGCTGGAGCACCTCTCCTATGAGGACAGACTGAAGGAGTTGGGGCTGTTCAGTCTGCAGAAGAGAAGGCTCCGAGGTGACCTAATTGTGGCCTTCCAGTATCTGAAGGGGGCCTACAGGAGGGCTGGGGAAGGACTTCTCAGGATCTCAGGTAGTGATAGGACTAGGGGGAATGGAATGAAGCTGGAGGTGGGGAGATTCAGGCTAGATGTGAGGAGGAGGTTCTTCACCATGAGAGTGGTGAAGCACTGGAATGGGTTGTCCAGAGAGCTGGTTGGGGCCCTGTCCCTGGAGGTGTTTAAGACCAGGCTGGATGAGGCTCTGTCCAGCCTGGTCTAGTATGGGGTGTCCCTGCCCATGGCAGGGGGGTTGGAACTAGATGATCCGTGTGGTCCCTTCCAACCCTGAATGAAACTATGAAACTATATCTAGGACAATAAAGAGACCCATACAGTAGTTGTCTATTCAGTATTAATTTTCCCAAGACATTACAGAATGGCTTATAGTTTAAGAAAACCAGCTTACAACCTAGTCAGATGCAGATTGTCGATCAGCTAAGAACATAATGATAATTTGAAAAGAAAAATTCACTAAAGCATTTTCTTAGGTGACAAAATGGTTGTGCAAAAACTAACAAATATTCCTATTTTTAACATGAAATAGGATTTCTGTTGCCAAGTCTTGAGTCCAGTAGTCAGAAATTAGGAAAAGTCAAAGAAAAAATGCTTATTGGTTGTGATTATTAGTCCATTTTTCTTTGGTGTTAAAAATCTACAGTCTTGGGAATGCAATATTAATCATCAGGTAGAAATGCCTTTTATTGCTCAAGCAGAGAGATTTTTGTCAATGTCATTTTCCCCACTCTCAAACTCTCAAGTCCAAAATTTCCAGAGATTCATATTATTCCAACACTTGTGAAGGTTTTCAGAGCCCCCTGCAACACAGCTCACGATGACTGATTAGAAAAAATGGATATTAGGAAATATTTTTTTCATGGAAAAAATGGTCAGGCATTGTAATGTGCTGCCCAGGGAGGTGGTTGAAGTCATTTGGATGTGGTACTGGGGGATATGGTTTAGGAGTGAACCTTAGAAGTAGGGTTATTGATTGGACTTGGTGGTCCTGAGGGTCTTTTCCAATCTGAATGTTTCTGTGATTCTGTGTGTAATATATGCAGCCAAAACATGGAAGAGTGTCTGCCTGTAGTCATTCAAGACTTGCTTTTCATGGTGTGTCCTATATGATTTCGTATCCATGTTCACCACTGTTATTTTTTGAGGGGCAAAGTTGAATATTGTCACATGGGTCTTTCTTAGCTTTGACTGTTTTGAATAACTTTAAATTTTACTCAACTTTGACATATGTACTCTTTTAAACAGGATTCAAGAGATAAATATCTCTCAGACTATCAGAATTTCACAGTGATGTAATGTACTGTAATATATATGAAGAAGCATATTTTTTTCGTGGCACCATATGCAAGAAATTTGGGTAACAGCTGCTGACATGGGCAATAATTCTCAAAGGCAGTTTTTTCCTCTCTGCTCTCAAAGCTATTTTGTTTCACTTCTCCGAAAACAAGATGTGTAGTCACAGCATTTTTGCTAATGTGATAGGGAATGGTATTTAAAAATACATTCCATATAAGCAAGCTACCTTAGGATATTTTTGCCATATCTTTTCTGTATTTTCTTTCCCATTTCATGTGCCTTCTGGTGGTGTAAATCTCTCTAACACATTATCTGCTTCATGTTGCAGTTGATCATGTTCCTATTTACTTAAAATATGCAAGTGGCACGTGAGCCTTTATACTTGGCAGCAACATTTCATAGATCTATTTTATTGAATCATGGAATTGCTTTGGTTGGAGAAGACCTCTAAGATCATCAAGTCCAACCATTGATTTAACACCACCATAACCATCAAACCAATTCTATATGAAGAATTCACTTCTCTACCACTACCAATTTTAGCAAGATCTGTTTTGCTTTCTGATATTGAAAGATAACCTGAGAAACAGCTTCAAATGTCAGTCCCAGATCTTGTTTGTGTGAGGCAATGCTACCAGTAGGAGCCTGGTGTCAGAGCAATATCAGTGTGCCTACATTACGGCATCTGCAGGGTGAGTTACACAGAGATGTCTTGGCAGACTTTATACTCCTCTTTCTGATGTTGGCTCTTACAGGGTGAGCTGAGGACACCTGGAGTCTAATTAAGCCCTCGTGAAGGCACATGGTTGTAAGCTAACAGACTTCTTAAAGAATTTATTCCGATTTTTCTTCCTCCTCAGGCAGGAAAGAAACTTACTGAAAAAAAACAGCTTTGCTTCAAGTCCATTGAACTAAGTGGAAAAGTTTCTGTTCAGTGCAACTGACTTTAGATTAGTGACCTTAATCCTTTCCTGTGACTCTTAAGACATCGCTCATCTCAATGCTGGGCTTCCTGCAGGCCTTCCTTCCTGCCAGCCTTTCTATCTGCCTTGCCTATGTTTTGCTTCTCATCAAAATACAAATAGTTTGAAACATTTCTTTGAAAGTTAATTCTTTTCCTTTACCTGTCACAAGTTGTATTCTAAGCACACTTATCCTTACTTATTTTGCAACTTCAAAAAAGGGGAAAATAAGGAAAAAAAGGTAAAATTTCAGAAGTGGGAAATAAAAAATATGTAGTTTTGTATCTTAAACACTCCTCCTCCTCTTTTTGAAAGGTTGAGTCGTTTCTAATAGAAGATTTTCAGGCATGGGCTTTCTTCTGTATACACGACACCTAAAACAGGGAGGCATTCATTTTGACTAGAGCATTTTGACACCACCAGAATACAAATAATATGTTACAATTCTAAGACTTGAACTACAGGGAAAACATGGTATTTCAGTTTATTTTCAATATAAAGGCAGTTGTAACAATGTGTTTAAAAATGATGGGTAGAGAGAGAGAGATAGATTTGTGAAATCTATATCCCGCTGTAAACATTTATATGCCTCTACCATTGAGTATCTGACTGTGACCTATTAAAAACATCGTAAAGGCCAGCCTGCTTAGTAAATAGCAGCTGCATTCAAACAGCTTCAATTGGCTAGATAATGAAAGCATCCAAATGCTTGGTTCAACCTCTGAGAAATACTGAATGATACATCTCATTCAGTCATCTTCTCTAGGGAGCAGGCCAGATTGTTTGCATGCAGTGTAATACTGCTACCTCTTGGGACCTAAAGCAATAACCATTCTCTGATAGTTCTGGTGTGCAGCAATGTCACTTGTCCTCCTTTTCAGTTACTCTCATGTGTCACTTAGGATGTAAGATGAAATGAAATGGAAGTTTCACAGAGAGATGCAATGTGTTTGAAAAACAGTGTCAAAGTATGTCTAAGGAGAGTTGCTCCATTTTCTGCAAGTCATTTATTTTTGATGAGGCATTAATTAGAAGTATTTTTGGTATTATTATATTTACTAAGTGCAAAAGTGAAGGTTGAAAGTCTGTTAAGACAAACAGCAAATCTTCTATCAAAACTCCACATTTTTTAACTACATCTCTTAATGAGCTTTTTTTTTGCTGTGTTCTGGAGACATGGCTTTGTGCCAACTGCTGCTCATCTATCTCAAGATACAAAGCCTTTGAGCTTGTGCTATCAGTGTTTTGGAAAGCATTTGAGAAGTACTATTGAAGACTTGTGTGATTCTATATTTATTTTCCTGTTCATCACATTAGATAACAGATTAAGATTACATTCAAGATGGTTTTGCTATTGGTGCAATGTAGATTTAAAAAAGAAATAAATAAGTGAAAACAAAGCAGAGAAGACAACTTTTTAGGAAGACAATTAAAATGTGAAGTGATAGTCAATATGAAGAGAAAATATCAAGCACATCTTTAATAAAATTGATATGTTACTTCAAATTTCGAATCATAGAATTGTCAGGGTTGGAAAGGACCTCAAGGATCTCATCTAGTTTCAACCCTTCTGCCAGGCCAGGAACACCTCACACTTATCAGGTTGCTCAGAGCCACATCCAGCCTGGCCTTAAATTTTGGAAAGATGAACTCTGGCTTGGGCCAGCTGTAGGCAATGTTCTTGTTTATAGTAATTTTTCAGTGCATAGTGCCCTCCACATTTCATTCAAACCATTGCATTTGCAATGCAGTGTTAGTCTGATCTTTTCAAAGACAGTTTTTCAGTTGTGCTACATTTTATGGTCTTTTTCTGCCTTTTAGAACTCAAAATTATAGTAGAATACATGGTATAGTACATCAAAGTGATGTTCTTGTCTAGTCTCAAGTGTGATGCTTAAACAAATGATGCTTCTGCCTACTGTGTCATATTTGTGTTGGTTCTGTCTCCTTTTCTTGTTAACTGCAGAAAATCATGGAACTCATGTCTAAGGAATATGCATTTTGAAGATTACAATATATAACAGCCTATTGAAAACAAAGTTTTTGGGTTGTTTTAGTGTATGAGGCTATTGCTGAGGACAGTTGTAATAATCATTAGAGAATGAGCGACAGTGAAAATTCAAACTAATCCTTTTCTCATACCTTTGGTATTCAAAATTGCTTTGAGTGCCATCAGGAACTTAATGGTTTGTCCTTGTGGTGCATTTACCTTGGCTAGCTGCCCTCTCACTTCCTCTTCTTAACAGGATAGGAGGAATACATAAGATAAAAAAATCTTGTGTCCAGTTCTGGTCCAGAGAAGGGCCACAAGGATGATCAGAGGGTTGGAGCACCTCTCCTATGAGGACAGACTGAGGGAGTTGAGGCTGTTCAGTCTGCAGAAGAGAAGGCTCCGAGGTGACCTAATTGTGGCCTTCCAGTATCTGAAGGGGGCCTACAGGAAGGCTGGGGAAGGACTTCTCAGGATCTCAGGTAGTGATAGGACTAGGGGGAATGGAATGAAGCTGGAGGTGGGGAGATTCAGGCTAGATGTGAGGAGGAGGTTCTTCACCATGAGAGTGGTGAAACCCTGGAATGGGTTGTCCAGGGAGGTGGTCGAGGCCCCGTCCCTGGGGGTGTTTAAGAGCAGGCTGGATGAGGCTCTGTCCAGCCTGATCTAGTGTGGGGTGTCCCTGCCCATGGCAGGGGGGTTGGAACTGGATGATCCTTGTGATCCCTTCCAACCCTGACTGATACTATGATACTATGATACCATGATTGTGTGTCAAGACAAAGACAGGGAGACCACTTACTAATTACCTGTGTGTGCAAAACAGACTTGGAGAAAATCAATTTAATTTATTGCTAATTAAAAAGATAGAGGATTGTGATAAAGACAAAACTAAGAACATCTTCCCTCAACCTCCTCCTTCTCCCCTGGCTCAACATCACTTCCTCATTCTCAACCTCTCTACCTTCTTCTTGCCAACCCAGTGAAGCACAGGAGAATGAGAGATGAGAGTCATGGTCTATTCATAACAGGCCCTTTCTCCTCACACTTTTACCCTGCTCTGTTGTGGAGTCCCTCCCATGCGATAGTCGTTCATGCGCTGCTCCAGTTTGGGTCCTTCCCTTAGTCTGAAGTTCTTCAAGATTTGCTTCAGCATAAGTCTGTTCCACAGGGTACAGTTCTTCAGGAAAGACTACTCTAACAGAAGGGCCCCATGGGATACAGAATCTTTACATGTTGCAGCTTGCTTTGTGGCATATCCACCCACTGAAGCATAGGGTCTGCTATTGGCTGTGGTGTGGGTATCTGCTCCATTATGATCCTATATGGATTACATGGGGACAACTTGCATCATCATGGTCTTTTCTGTAGACTACACAACAATCTCTGCTCCAGTACCTGGAACAACTTTTCTTCTCCTTTTTTACCATGCTGTTTCTCAGGTTTTTTTCTGTGTTGTCTCCCATAGTTGCTGCACAGTGTTTGTGGTGGTGTTTTATTTCTTAACTGCCTTCTTAAACATGCTTTCCCAGGGGCACAATGAGTTTAGCTTCTGAGCTCAGCTCTGCCTGGAGGTAGACCTATTGGAGGCGGTTGGAACATGATCTGTCTGGCATGGGGCAGCCCATGGACTCTTCTTATACTGGCCACCTCTGCAGCACTCCTGTGCCAACAACTTGCTGTGTAAACACAGTACAGTCCTTTATTTTTTTACCTAGTGCCTCTAATCTGTGCTGATATGTTGCTGCATAACACAGCCTCAATTGCTGCTTTTTAGGGTACCTGTGTCTTGATTTCACTCCTGCCATTTTCCTGATGTTACCACCCTGCTCTTACACACAACTATGAATAGTTTGTATAAAGTCTGAACAGGTGGAGGAAAAATGATAGAGACACAAGGATGCTAAAGGATCAAATAAAAATGTAGCTTTTTCTTTTGTATGTTTCTTCTGGTTACTTGAATTAACATTAAATCTGTCAATTCAGAAGTGGAGTCAAACACATAGGGTAAGTGTTCAGAATTGGATTGAAATTATTTTTTTGATATTTAGTCATACTACTGTTTGGAAGGAGTAGGAATGCAGTCTTTCCATGTCAATTCCTCCTCTGCAGAATAATGCTTTTACACTTCACAGATGATAAGGCAAATGTATTACACAGTGTGAAACATCTAGCTGCCTTTAGTTGAGGTCACAGGAAAATACCTGGCTTGGAGACAGATGTGTTTTTTTTGTGTCAGAATATGTCTGGTGGCAAAGCTCACCTCTCCTACCTTGGAATGAGGTCTTCTCTACTGCTAATAGTGATCATAGAATCACAGAATAGAGTTGGAAGGGACCTCAAGGATCATCTAATTCCAACCTTCTTGCCATAGGCAGGGACACCTCACACTAGATCAGGTTGCTCAGAGCCACATCAGGCCTGGCCTTAAAAACTCCAGGGATGAGGCTTCTACCACCTCCCTGGGCAACCTGTTCCAGTGTCTCACCACCTTGATGGTGAAGAACTTCTTCCTAACATCCAATCTGAATCTACCCAATTCTAGTTTTGTTCCATTTCCCCTAGTCCTATCATTAACTGATGTCCTAAGAAGTCCCTCATCAGCTTTCTTGTAGCCCCTCTCAGATACTGGGAGGCCACAATAAAGTGTCCTTGAAGCCTTTGCTTCTCCAGACTGAATAGCCCAACTCTCTCATTTTGTCTTCATAGGACAAGTGCTCCAGCCCTCTAATCATCCTCATTGCCCTTCTCTGGATACATTTCAGCTCACCGAGATCCTTCCTGTACTCCAGGTGGGGTCTCACCAGAGTGGAGCAGAGGGGGAGAATCACCTCCCTTGACCTGCTGGCTATGCTTCTTTTGCTGCAGCCCAGGATGTGATTGGCTTTCTGGGCTGCAAGCGCACACAGGTGGCTCACATTGAGCTTCTCATCCACCAGCTCCCCCAAGTCCTTGTCTTCAGGGTTGCTCTCAAGCCAGCTTCACTGTGACAGCATGTTGTTGTTCATTATTCAAGATGGGTGATTATCAAATTATTTTGTTTGCTGTACCCTCTGTTTCTTGATTGAGTTGCTAGATTGGTTTCAGAGCAAAACAGAAAAAAATAAAGCTGAATCCCCTTGTTTGTTCTGTGATGAGGCTCCCTTATAAAGGGGGAAGAGAGTTGCATGAAAATACATCGAATTGAAGTAGTTACCATCTATTTGTGTGAATGTAATCTCGTTTTACCGAATGTTTGCATATACTGAATAAAAAAAGGGTTGGTTTTGGGGCGAGTTTTTGTTGGTTTGTTTTTTTTTTTTTAAATGGTCAAATAGAGCAGCTGCTTGGAAATCCAAACTGAATATTCATAAACTCTCTTCCTGCCTTATTTAACTGATTTGAGCTTTGAGTCTGCTTCCTCAGAAGTTGTACTCAAATTTTAACTAATAATCTTCCTGTATTTCTAAAGCATGTGAACACACACACGGCACATGTACAGGCATTATCCTCTTATTAGCTAGATTTTGTGGAGGGGGGGAAAAAAAACCCCGACCATTTAACAAATGTATCATTTGCTGACTTTATTGCAGTTTTATAAGAGGCACCATTATAAAAATGGGTTTGACATTTGCATTTCTGTTTAATTGCTGTGGAGTGAACATAAAAAGATAAGAGAGCCAAGAGAGCTTATTAAAACCGAAATGAGGGCAAGTGATAAAAGAATGATAGTTTAGTGGAGCTGCAGTCAGATCTGTCACTTCCCCCCCTCCCTCCCAAGAACAATCTTGCTCTTGGTTTTTTTGGTGGGGAGAGAGGATGTAGGGGTTATATAACCACTCTCTTTTCTGATCTGCATTTGTATACATCATCTCTCAATGCCTGTGTTTCAACTTGGTAGGGCTCAGGAGTGTGTATTCTGGAGAATAATGTGACTTGTTTTCTGCCCCAGAGGGACTGGGGCACCTGGATGCATTCCTGTGCAGACTACCCTAAGTGATCCTGCTTTGGCAGGGGGATTGGACTTAATCTCTTGAGGTCCTGTCCAACATTTCTTTCCTTTATTATTTATTTTCATTTCCTTCTATTCTTTTTTTTTCTGTTTTGATGGGTTTTGCAGTTTCCCATGTTTACTGTGAAAAGGTAATATAAACAATACTCTTCACAAAACAGCCCTAGAAATTAAAAACACAGGTCACAGGATCACAGGATATCAGGGGTTGGAAGGGACCTCAGGAGATTAAGTCCAACATCCCTGCCAGAGCAGGACCATAGAATCTATTGCAGGTCACACAGGAATGTATCCAGTTGGGATGAAACCAAGAATGCTATTTAGATATTGTTTTCCTATGAGTGGTTTTGGTGTTGGATTTTTTTGTTGTTATTTTTTGGTAGGTATTTTTTATTTGGTTGGTTTTGGTGGGTTTTCTTTTAGTCTAAACAGCTTTGGTTTTATAACTACTTTCATTTGGTCTGGTTGCTTTGCTTTAGTGACAGAAAGTACAGTTAGATAAGTTGTGGTTAAAGGGGGGAAAAAATAGTCAGCAGTGTGGTGAGAGTGTCCTGGACCTCACACAGTGGTGGTCACACAGTATCTCATTTCTGCACATCAGCACTGTAGTCTACCTGGACTTCAGCAAGAAGGCCTTTGACACCGTCCCCCACAGCAAACTCCTGACCAAGCTGTCAGCCCATGGCTTGGACAGGAGCACACTGCATTGGGTTAGGAACTGGCTGGAGGGTGAGCCCAGAGAGTGGTGGTGAATGGTGCCACAGCCAGCTGGCAGCCAGTCAGTAGTGGAGTCCGCCAGGGATCAGTGATGGGCCCCATGCTCTTTAACATCTTTATTGATGATCTGGATGAGGGCATTGAGTCCATCATCAGTAAATTTGCAGGTGACACCAAGCTGGGGGCAGGAGTTGATCTGCTGGAGGGTAGAGAGGCTCTGCAGAGGGACCTCGACAGGCTGGACAGATGGGCAGAGTCCAAGGGCATGAGACTGAACACATCCAAGTGCCAGGTTCTGCACATTGGCCACAACAACCCCATGCAGTGCTACAGGCTGGGGTCAGAGTGGCTGAGAGCAGCCAGGCAGAGAGGGGCCTGGGGGTGCTGGTCGATGGTAGGCTGAACATGAGCCTGCAGTGTGCCCAGGCAGCCAAGAAGGCCAAGGGCATCCTGGCCTGCATCAGGGATCAGTGTGGCCAGCAGGAGCAGGGAGGTCATTCTGCCCCTGTACACTGCACTGGTTAGGCCATACCTCGAGTCCTGTGTCCAGTTCTGGGCCCCTCATTTTAGGAAGGATGTTGACTTGCTGGAATGAGTCCAGAGAAGGGCAACAAAGTTGGTGAGGGGCTTGGAACACAGCCCTGTGAGGAGAGGCTGAGGGAGCTGGGGTTGCTTAGCCTGGAGAGGAGGAGACACAGGGGTGACCTTATTGCTGTCTACAACTACCTGAAGGGGGGTTGTAGACAGGCAGAGGTTGGTCTCTTCTCCCAGGCAAGCAGCACCAGAACAAGAGGACACAGTCTCAGGATGTGCCAGGGGAGGTTCAGGCTGGAGGTCAGGAGGAAGTTTTACACAGAGTGATTGCCCATTGGAATGGGCTGCCTGGGGAGGTGGTGGAGTCACCATCACTGGAGGAGTTCAGGAGGAGACTTGACAGGGTGCTTGGTGCCATGCTTTAGTTGATTAGGTGGTGTTGGATGATAGGTTGGACACGATGATCTTGACGGTCTCTTCCAACCTGGTCTATTCTATTCTATTCTATTCTATTCTATTCTATTCTATTCTATTCTATTCTATTCTATTCTATTCTATTCTATTCTATTCTATTCTATTCTATTCTATTCTATTTCATATTAATGGATTGGGTTACTGACATGCTAAAGGGCTCCTAAGGTAGTACTGATGTTTATCATAGTACTGAGGTTCATCAGAGCTATCATACATTAAAGCTGATGCATGCTTTTATGTTACAATCTATTTGAACCTTTTTTGAGTTCTAACCTTACATAAAGCTGCCATATTGCAGGTATTTTGAAATTAGTTTAATCATTTCTTGAATTAAACATACGAAAAGTGTAGAAAATTTCCATTTATTGTTCCACTTTTGATAATACAGCCTACATTTTTTCAGGTAGTGTATATTGAAATATATGTTTAGGATAGATAGAATAGAATAGAATAGAATAGAATAGAATAGAATAGAATAGAATAGAATAGAATAGACCAGACCAGGTTGGAAGAGACCGTCAAGATCATCACATCCAACCCATCATCCAACACCATCTAATCAAATAAACCATGGCACCAAGCACCCCATCAAGTCTCCTCCTAAACACCTCCAATGATGGTGACTCCACCACCTTCCTGGGCAGCCCATTCCAATGGCCAGTCACTCTGTCTGTGAAGAATTTCTTCCTAACATCCAGTCTGAACCTCCCCTGGCGCAGCTTCAAACTGTGTCTTCTTGTTCTAGTGCTGGTTGCCTGGGAGAAGAGACCAGCCCCTGCCTGTCTACAACCAATGTATGTGTTTGATTATTAGCTTTACTTCAACAGAATAAGTCAGTAATTCTATCTGGATCCTTAAAGAAAGTGTAAATAAATTCTTAAGGGTCAAATATTTCATTGTCAACACATTTTGAAATAACATACTATATTCTTGTCTCTGGCACCAATGCGTACATATGAAAAGCAAAACTTTGCCTCTGTAGATTAAAGACTGTAGGACTTCTGCTCTTGATCTCAACAGCAGCAAGAGTTTTTTTTCATAAATTCCAACCAGCAGAAGGAAGAAGCTGAATATAATATGAGTGCTTCAAAATCGTGTTCTTCAAAACGTTTGTGTTGCGTCAGTACTTTGCGTAGTTCAGCAAAACCCTTTGCTTGCACATTTTCTTTGGTGTACTACAATGTGTGCACTTATTCAAGATCTCAGCATTTCAGTATTTCTCTTTATCTCTCAGTAATTGGAAATTGAAATATTTATGAGTTACTTTTCTGGAAAAAAAAAAAAGAAAGAAAAAAAAAAGGAAAGAGAAGTTTTACAGGAAGCTTCATGATTGTGGAGTTCTGAATATTGAAAAAAAAGCTTGCAAATTCGTCCCTGAAAACTGTGACAAATATTTAATCACTATAGGAGTTCACAAGTTTTCCTTGTTGCTTGCTAGTCTGAAGCGGGGTGGGGAATAGATTGCAGGAACAAAAATATAAAGCAGAAAATGTGATACATAAATGACAATACAGGTTGAATTTTCTATCCAGAAGGAGCTTTATATTCACTCATTTCTCTACCAATTATGCAAATTGATGGTTGAGTTTTAAGCCATAGTGTATTTTTAAACCAAAATAAACTGTGTCATATAGCTATTCCTGTATTTACATAGTTGGGAATTTGAGGATGAAGTGAAGGTCAAACAGGGGATGATTAAACTGGAAGCACCCATCCAGTTGGAAGCTGTGTCCTGCTGTAGGAGGAAGCCTCCAAGCAAGCTGAAGTAGAAATTCTGCTTTTCTGACTAATTAAGTAGACTTCTCTGCAAGACCACCACCACCGAGAAACAATGTGTGAGGTCTCTGGCACTGTCCTTCACATATCTGTGCTGAAAGGCACTGTACAAAGATACTTACATATAAAGGTCGGGCAAAGGTGCAAGTGAAAAAGAGAAGCCAATGACTTGTAGTTACCCTAAAGCTAGTTACACCTAGTTTACCTTTTATGTTTGAGATGGAAATTAAAATGTCTAAAGCAAAGCTGATTTTTGTAAGATTAAAATAACTTACTCATGCACACCTGAATTGGATAAAATTATTCCCTATGCAGAAATGTCTTCATGCATTCACATTGCCACATGACTTGGATTTTCATGTCTGGATATTCTGGGTGATATATGCTTCTGAGAATGAGAGGTAGCAGTGATCTTGAGGATTTCCATTGTCTGGAGAAGTGGCATTGATATGCTGTGAAACAGTTAGCCTTGAAGCAGTCACTTAATAAACGTGATTTTTTCCCGCTCTTGTTTAGTGTCTACCTTCAAAGCATGTCATATTTAGTCCCATTTTTAGTGAGTTGATATGGGAAAGAGTTATGGAGAGAATTTCAGAGGAACTTTATTGATATGCAAATGTCATTTTTCTAATAGCTATAATACTGAGTATTATAATTTTTGGATATCTGTGCATATCTACCTCTCATGAGTAACTCTGATAATGGCACATAAGAAATATCTGTTCTGAAAAGAAGACACTCGTGGAGATAGCAAGAGATAAATATCTAATCATTCAGAAACAAGACAGAAACCTTCAAGGGATATTCTTTCTGCAGCTGCTTAACAGCAACAGAAGACTCCAGCAGCATTTGAGATGGAAGCATAGTATCTGTCCTCCTCTAGCTGCAGTTGAGAAGTATAGGTTGCACTTGTGCTAATTCATCAGGCAAGGAGAGTGAATGAGGCAGAAGCCATTCAGCAGCACCTTTGTTTCCAGTAATGCTTTCAGTTTTAGCACTATAAAAGGGGGTGGATTGCATTTGCAAAATGGATGATTTCGTGCTAAAGATGTTCCAGTATTTGATGACCTTCTGAGTCATCAGGATGTAGTAACACTCAGTTGTTCCTGAATGCAGAACCCTGTGAAGGCACAGCTGCTTGGGCACGCACTGTTGCACCAAACAGTAGACATCATTTTAATGTCCTCCGGCTTCAATATGTGAGCATTTGTTCCATTCATTCTCATATCAACTGTAATTTTTTTCCCTGTCCTTTTTATATAAATCCTTGGAAAAAGTATTTTCCTTTAACAGATCTCTGCTTCCTGCCAGTAAAAAACAAAAACAAAATAAAAAACCTAAACACTGCAAAACAGGTGCTCCATGAATAACAATATACACAGCTTTTCAGAAGAGCGTCTGGGGGCCCTGGTGGAAACCAAGTTGAATGTGAGCCAGCAAAGAAGGCTATTTACAACCTGAAATACATTACATAAAATTTTGCCAGCAGGTCAAGAGAAGTGAGCTTCACAGTGGTGAGGCTATACCTGGAGTTCTGTATCCAGTTCTGGGTTGTCCAGTACAAGAGAGACATGTACAGACTAGAGAGAGTCCAATGAAGATGCACAAAGATGCACCTCAAAACCCACCTGGATGCATTCCTGTGTGGACTACCCTAAGTGATCCTGCTTTGTCGGGGGGTTGAACCGGATGATCTCTTGAGTCCTTTCCAACTTCCAATATACTGTGACACTGTGATATGTGAGGAAAACCTGAGGGAGATGGGACTGTTTAGCCTAGAGATGAGAAGGTGCAGGGAGGAATCTCACCAACAGATCTACACATTTGAAAGGAGGATGAAAGAGGAGGGAGCCAGGTTCTTTTAGTGTGTTGCCTTATTGACTGGACTAGAGGCTTCTGTCTGCACATTGGGAAACACTTCTCACTGTGAGAGTGACAAAGCCCTTGCATAAGTTTCTCAGGGAGGTTGTGGAGTCTTCCTCCTTGGCAATATTCAAAAGCCTGTTGGACATGTTCCTAGGCAAACTGCTCTAGGTGGCCTTAGCTGGGTTGGGAGTTTGGACCAAATGGCCTCCAGAGATCCCTTCCAACATCAAGTGTTTTGTAATGCTGTGATTCTATAAAGGAAAGAAATTAGAGGAATAATAAAACTGTTCACTTGTCATTTTCCAAAAATCCATAATGCTACATTTCGCCTATTCTGGCATGTGGTGTTAAATACAGAATTTATTCTTTTTTAGGATCATTGGTTCCCAAAAGTAAGCAAGTGCCATCATCTCCTGAATTATGAGGAGATAGTTTACCTAGAGGCATTTCATGCTAAGGTATTATCTCCCTGCTGCAGTATGTTGAAAGCCAAAGGGATTTTCATCTAGAAGCTCTTCACACTTCCATCTCCTTTGGGAATATACATTGATCTGCTGCAGAGAAAACATTTAGTGTCATTCTGACACATTGTGACACACATCTCCATTTTAGCACTTTATGACTCACTGGCACAAAGGTTTGTTGTTTTTTTTCACTAGCAATCCTGGGAAGCCCCAGTAAAATTAGTGGTTATTTTAACAATAAGTTTAAGATTAGGACTAAAATATTCAAAGTATAAATTCAGAGCAATGGTGTTCCATACAGTACTCAACTTGTATATTTTCTGAAATGCAATGGTTTTTTAATTTGATTGATTTCCACCCATTTGTTTTAGCCACTTCTCTTTTTTTTTTTTGGCCTGCATACATATGTAAATGCTCTTCTCTGAATGAGTTTACATAGCAAATATTTTCACAGAAAATTACTTTAAAAATTGGGTTTTACTTGCACTGAATGTCATATAGATAGAGTATTACTATGCTGTAAAAACCTTTATATGGTAACTTTCTTTAAGCATATACTCTTTCTGATGAATATTATAATTACTGGTATCGCTAATTTACTCATATGAGGCAGGGGAGAGGCCTCAAGCACAAGCCCTATGGGCTGAGGGAGCTGGGATTGTTTAGCCTGGAGAAGAGGAATCTTGGGGGAGACCTTATTTGCTGTCGGCAACCTCCTGAAGGGAAGCTATAGCCAGGTGGGGGTTGGTCTCTTCTCCCAGGCAACCAGCACCAGAACAAGAGGACACAGTCTGAAACTGCACCAGAGGAAGTTTAGGCTAGAGGTGAAGAGAAAGTTCTTCACAGAGAGAGTTGTTAGCCATTGGAATGTGCTGCCCAGGGAGGTCGTGGAGTCACCATCCCTGGAGGTGTTCAAAAGGTATTGGACATGGCATTTGAAGCCAGGGTTTAGTAGTCATGAGGTCCTGAGTGACAGGTTGGACTTGATGATCTTTTGAGGTCCTTTTCAACCTTATTGATTCTTTGATTCTATGATTTTATGACTGATTTATGCATATATATGTATATATTATATGTATAGACACCTAAAGTATAGGAATATATGATGTAAATATTTGGGAGGTAGTTCTTTTTAAACTGAAAGAAGGCTTTAGCTGCAAATAAAGTGTATATATATGTATGTATACATATGTATATATGTGTGTGTATATGTATTTTTTTCCTATATTCTATATAAGGGTGGAGAGTTACACTATAGGAATATTTAGGTATTCCTGTACTGTAAGAGTGTAGATTTACTTATTTATTTGAAGTTAGCTGAATGGAAACTCTAATTTTATAGAAAATATTTTATGGGGAAATCAGTTGATTTTATGTAATTGCCAAGGCATTTTTTTAATTAAGATTATTGTCATCACTTTGTTCATGTCAATGGATTCCTTCAGGGATCAGTACTGGACCAGTCTTGTTTAACATATTTGTTGGTGACATGGACAGTGTCATTGAGTGCACTCTGGGCAAGTTTGCTGATGACACCAAGCTGTGTGGTGCAGCAGATCCCAGAGGGACCTTGACAGGCTGGAGAGGTGGGCCCATGACAGCCTCATGAGGTTCAAAAAGACCAAATGCAAGGTCCTGCATATGGGTCAGGGAAATCCCAAGCACTGATATAGGCTGGGCAGTGACTGGCTTGAGAGCAGCCCTGAAGAAAAGAACTTAGGGGTGCTGGTGAATGAGAAGCTCAACATGAGCCACCAGTGTGCACTTGCAGCCCAAAAAGCCAATCACATCCTGGGCTGCATCAAGAGAAGCATAGCCAGCAGGTTGAGGGAGGTGATTCTCCCCCTCTACTCCACTCTGGTGAGACCCCATATGGAGTACTGCATCCAGTTCTGGAGCCCCTATTACAGGAAGGATCTGGAGGTGCTGGAACGTGACCAGAGAAGGGCCACGAGGATGATTAGAGGGCTGGAGCTCCTCTCCTATGAGGACAGAATGAGGGAGATGGGGTTATTCAATCTGGAGAAGTGATGGCTCTGAGGAGACCTTATTGTGGCCTTCCAGTATCTGAAGGGGGCCTACAAGAAAGCTGGGGAGGGACTTTTTAGGGTGTCAGGTAATGATAGGAATAAAACTAGAACTGGGTAGATTCAGATGGGATGTTAGGAAGAAGTTCTTCCCCATGAGAGTGGTGAGACACTGGAACAGGTAGCCCAGGGACACAGTAGAAGTCTCATCCCTGGAGGTTTTTAATTCCAGGCTGGATGTGGCTGTGAGCAACCTGATCTAGTGTGAGGTGTCCCTGCCCATGGCAGGGGATTTGGAACTAGATGATCCTTGAGGCCCTTTCCAACGCTAACAATTCTACGATTCTATGTGTTTTGTATTAAAAAAGTGAAGTTTTAACTAAACATGGAAATCAATTTTAGATTGATTCCAAGTCTCACAAGGGATAGGTTTGAGTTACACTTAAAAAAAAATAAGAAAGAAAGGGTTCATACAAAGAAGTCAGTAACACACACATTCATTTTTTCCCACTAGCTTACTCAGTAAAGAAGCTTTAGGGTGTTATGATAATGAAAAAATGCAATTTCCTTTTTAAAGGCTAAATTGTATTATGTTTTTTGTTTTTCAGGACATCAGTAAAAGGCCTTTCACATATGCCGGTAGCTCTGTTTAACACAAAGAAAGTGTTGCTGTAATGCAGTTAGACTTTGGCGTTCTCTTTTGGTGGGTTTAGAGAGGAGAAGGGGAAACCTGGGAAGGCAGTGTGTACCACGTGTGTCAGAAGATAAAATGTGGAAATTTTGGCATCCAAGGGTGGGCACTAAAACTCAACAATGTTTTCTGGTCTGACTAATTCAAACATATGAAAACAACTATCTTGCTGATATTCAGGTAGTCCTGGAGGCTCATGTGCAGTGTGTTATTTCATACTGTCATGCCCTTAATTAGGTGACCCTTGAGGGAAGAAATCACTGCTTATGTAATCTAGTTGAGGTCAAAAGAAGTTTTCAAACTGGGTTGCCCCCCTGGGGTGTGGAAGCAGTTTCTAAGGCATAGAAGAAAATTCCCAGCTGGCCACTTTTTTTTTTTCCCCTCTCTTCCTCCACTCCTGCAGCACTGCCCCGGCACTTGCAGCTCAGTTTGCTCTGGAAGCTTTGTAGAAAAGGAAGTCTGTGAAGGAAGCCGGGAAGTGTGGGAGCTAGACCTCCCAGAGCTTCTGGATTCAAAACAAAACAAAACAAAACAAAACAAAACAAAACAAAACAAAACAAAACAAAACAAAACAAAACAAAACAAAACAAAACAAAACAAAACAAAACAAAACAAAACAAAACACCACAAATGAGCAACAAAAGGGAACCTTGCATAAAATGTTTGAAAACTACTATCCAGAACAAATGCCCTGCTGAGTGCATCACACCCCACAACAAAGGAGAACTCACTGCTCAGCAGCAATTCTGGCAGCAGTAAGGTACGCTGGCCTTTCCCCTTTTTTGCAGCCCAAGTCCTCAGGAGTGTCCTCAAATAACCCCTGTGCCATCTAAAGGCTTTAATTTATTTTTTTTTGTGTGCAAAAGTTTTAAAGCTCACAAAGAGGCTTTGGAACCACAGGCCAAGAGCAAGTAGCTTATTAAAAACATGTTTTTGTTTTTCTCTTGAATTAATACTTTTCTCTTCAGCTTTCAAACATCTGAATAACTCTAACAGAAGTTACTTGAACTGAAAAAAGGACCAAATTGTGTCTGTAAAAACATGGGGGGGGAAAAGAAATTAATAAAAATCATCATAATGGATCATTTATAGAAAGTGGGATATTGGCATCAGTGGCAAAGTTTGTTTATTGAAATTTAAAATACTATAGGTTGGGCTTGATGATCCCTGAGGTCTTTTCCAACCTGGTTGGTTCTATGATTATAAGAAAAGACATTTCTCAAACTTGACTTTTTCAATGTCTAATTTAGAAGGAGTTGGCATTAAAGTTACTTTGCTAACTCTGTTTGTATGATAGAATAGAATAGAATAGAATAGAATAGAATAGAATAGAATAGAATAGAATAGAATAGAATAGAATAGAATAGCATTAACCTGGCTGGAAAAGACCTTCGGGGTCATCAAGTCTAACCTATCACCGAACACCATCTAATCAACTAAACCATGGCATGAAGTGCCTTATCCATTCTCTTCTTAAACGCTTCCAGTGATGGTGACTCCACCAACTCCCTGGGCAGCACATTCCAATGGCCAATCACTCTTTCTGTGAAGAACTTCTTTGTAACATCCACCCTAAACCTCCCCTGGTACAGCTTGAGAATGTGTCCTCTTGTTCTGGTGCTGGTTGCCTGGGAGAAGAGACATACCCCCACCTGGCTACAACCTCCTTTCAGGCAGTTGTGGAGAGCAATAAGGTCTCCCCTGAGCCTTCTCTTCTCCAGGCTAATCAACTCCAGCTCCCTCAGCCTCTTCTCATAGGGCTTGTGCTTGAGACCACTCACCAGCTTTGTTGCCCTTCTCACAGTATCACAGTATCACAGTATAACTAAGGTTGGAAGAGACCTTGAGGATCATCCAGTCCAACCTATCAACATAGACCTCATGACTAGACCATGGCACCAAGTGCCACGTCCAATCTCCTCTTGAACACCTCGAGGGATGGTGACTCCACCACCTCCCTGGGCAGCCCATTCCAATGACAAACAACTCGCTCGGTGAAGAACTTCCTCCTCACCTCGAGTCTAAACCTCCCCTGGTGCAGCTTCAGACTGTGTCCCCTTGTTCTGGTGCTGGTTTCCTGGGAGAAGAGGCCAACCCCTTCCTGGCTACAACCACCTTTCGGGTAGTTGTAGAGGGCAATGAGGTCACCCCTGAGCTTCCTCTTCTCCAGGCTAAACAGGCTGGACACCTTCCAGCATCTCAACATCTTTCCTAGACTGAGGGGCCCAGAACTGGACACAGTACTCGAGGTGTGGCCTAACCAGTGCAGTGTACAGGGCAGAATGACTTCCCTACTCCTACTGGCCACACTAATTTTGATGCAGGCCAGGATGACACTGGCCTTCTTGGCCACCTGGGCACACTGCTGGCTCGTGTTCAACCCAGGTCCCTTTCTGCCTGGCCACCCTTCAGCCACTCTGACCCCAGCCTGTAGCACTGCATGAGGTTGTTTTGGCCAATGTGTAGAACTCGGCACTTGGATGTGTTAAATCTCATGCCATTGGATTCTGCCCTCTGCAGAGCTCTCCTACCCTCTAACAGATCAACACCTGCCCCCAGCTTGGTGTTATCTACGAATTTACTGATGATGGACTCAATCCCCTCATCCAGATCATCAATAAAGGTATTGAACAGGATGGGGCCTAGCACTGATCCCTGGGGCACACCACTAGTGGCTGGCCTCCAGCTGGATGTGGCACCATTCACCACCACTCTCTGGGCTCAGCCCTCCAGCCAGTTGCTAACCCAACACTGTGTGCTCATGTCCAAGCCATGGGCTGATAGCTTGGCCAGGAGTTTGCTATGGGGCCTTGTCAAAGGCCTTGCTGAAGTCCGGGTAGACTACATCCACAGCCTTCCCCACACCCACCAGGTGGGCTACCTGATCGTAGAAGGAGATCAGGTTGGTCAGGCGGGACCTGCCCTTCCTAAATCCATGCTGGCTTGGCCTGATCCCTTGGCCATCCTGTAAGTGTTGAGTGATTGCTCTCAAGATGACCTGTTCTATAATCTTGCCTGGCACTGAGGTCAGGCTGACATGCCTGGAATTCCCTGGCTCCTCCTTCTGCCCCTTCTTGTGGATGGGCATCATGATGAGAAGAAGCATAAGACAGTTTTATTTTTGCTATCTGTTTTGTGCTCCAGTTTGTTTACCCTGGTAAATTACATCTACATACTGCAACATGACTCAGTACAAGCAGCTGATCTCTATTAATACAAAGCTTACCATTTTTGTAGTAATGTTAGCAAAATGGGGAAAAAAAATAATTTGCTGTCATGATGTATGCTGAAAATTTATTTGTTCTGTTGCCAGTTAATTTTCTGATTAATGTTTAATATACCCAGAAAAATCTAGTTTCATGACAGGCCTTGTACTATCATTACTGCATCCTTTGAAAACGAAGGAGAAATAAAGAGTATGCAGAGGAATATAAAGACTGAAGACTGCCATCCTAAGTGAAAAGCATTGTTAGAGGTTGTGGCTGCATTCATGGTTATCATGATTCACCTGTAGTTCCATTACACCTTACTTAGAATGTTGGAAAGATGTTGCGCCTTAAGG
Organism: Melanerpes formicivorus; assembly: GCF_026170545.1. Taxonomy (NCBI): domain Eukaryota; kingdom Metazoa; phylum Chordata; class Aves; order Piciformes; family Picidae; genus Melanerpes; species Melanerpes formicivorus. The sequence continues at coordinate 632,649 of NW_027142505.1, forward strand.
GTATGTGTGGTGAAACAGCGCAGCGGACAAGTAATGAATAGACTCAGCTTTGCTCCTTCTGTCATGATGATGAAAGGTGCTGTCTGAGGGCTACCATGTTGTTTAAATCCACTATTGAGCTCTCTCTGATGAGGCTGAAGATGAAATTAATTACTGGATTGGTTTTTTTTTAATGCAGAAAAATTTAGACTTTCATAAGAGCAACCCACAAGGCACAGTTTAGGTATCTATTTTGCAAAGAAATTGTGCTTTATGTATCTAATTGCCTAGGAAACTCCTTTCAATGTATATGTCAATATAGTAAGTGTTAATGTAGATAACCTATTCTTTCCCTGTTTGTGTTCTCTTGTCTGTTTTTCATTTTGTGTCGCCTCTTCCTCCTCCTTCTGCTGTTTTCTGAGAAGTGTGGCTCTGAGCAACCTGATCTAGTGTTGAGTGGCCCCTGCCCATGGGAGGGGGGTTGGAACTAGATGATGCCTGGGGTCCCTTCCAACCCTAACAATTCTATGATTGTATGATCATTACTACTACCAGTAGAAAAGACCTCATTCCAAAACAAAGATAATTCTAAACAATTCCACTGGACAGATGTCTACCATAAGACTGGTTGTACCAAAACAAATGTCTTCTCATCTCCTCTCTTCTTGCTTGTTTGATCATAGGAGATACTGTCTTGCTTCTGCTTGACCTTGGCTACACTGTTTTGGTTAAGTTTAACAGCAGCAATACAGATTAGCCCATGCTATTTTTCCAAAGCAACCATATCACAGCAGAAAGATTGGCAGAGAATTGACAAAATCTGAGAACTGACATCATGAGGGGGGGAAAAAAGTGTTGTTTTTTTTTTTTTTTTTCAAATATTAAGATTCTTAGTTCCTGACTCTGGCTCCCCCACAGGCATTTGACTGCTACAACACAACAAGAGATGGTGAATATTGCAGCTTTTTGCTTCTTTAGATTTAATGGTCCTACACAAATATGCCAAGATATACTCAGAGGTAGTAGGCATTTGTGTATGTATGGTAAAGTTAGCAATTACATTATAGCATTTCAGTGTAATTGATTTCAGATGAAATGGATCAGCCACTGCTTTAAATACAAGTACATTTGATAATGATGCACATATTGCTAGTTAGTGATAATTAATGGTAAAACCCCTTATCAGTAATGTGTTGTTATTAGTTACTAGTATTCTGTGGTGATTGTATTCATTAACTATCTGAATAAAAAAATTAAATTAATTTCATTTAGATTGATTATTCTTTCTTCTGCTCCTAGACCCAGAAATCAGCAACTTGATAGAGTCTCTAGTGTGTTAGTAATTACTAAATGATGAACATTATGCTGGCTGTGAGAGTTCTAGTAATTTTGTCACCCACCCCTTTAGTTTGTTTTTATAGAGAGCTTGCAAAGGCCTTTCATTTTTTATGTGCTACATATTATAACACTATTATATACAAAATTGAATATACCAGGAGGAATTAAAATACATGTGTTTGGTTTTTATTTTCCTTCCAAATGTATTTTAGATTGAGTGCATCTACTGACACTTGAATTAACTGATACTACTTTAGCCTAGGTAAAGTAGTATTGGAAAAATCCAACCATCTGGAGCAACATATTGTATCAAAATCATCAGGCTTTTTGATGTTACTGCCTACAAATTTCTCACCTCTCCCTGGGTGTATTTTTTGGTTTGCTTATTGTAATGGTAAGAAAAGTAGAAACAGTTTTTTGCATGGTGGCATGCCTATCACAAAATCACAGAGACATTCAGGATGGAAAAGACCTTCAGAATCACCAAGTCCAACTGATAACCCTACTTGACAAGGCTCACCCCTAAACCATATCGCCAAGAAACACATCCCAGCTGCTTTTCATGACGTCCAGGGCTGGTGACTCAACCACTTCCCTGGGCAGCACAATCCAATGCCTGACCACTCTTTCCATGATCGATTTTTAATTTTCTCCCTTATGTCCAGTCTGAACCTACCTGGTTGTAGCTTTGGGTCATTTTCTCCTGTTCTGTCACTAATTACCTGTGAGAAGAGACCAGCACCAGCCTCTCCACAATGTCTCTTCAGGTAATTGCAGACAGCAATGAGGTCTCCCCTCAGCATTCTCTTTTTCAAATTAACCATCTCCAGCTCCTTCAGTTGTTCTTCATCAGATTTATTCTTCAGGACCTTCCCCAGGTTCGTTGCCCTCCTCTGCACTGTCTCCAGCACCTCCACATCTCTCTTGTATTGAGATGCCCAAAACTGAACACAATACTCAAGGTGTGGCCTCACCAGATCTGAGTACAAGGGGACAATCACCTCCCAACTCCTACTGGACACAACATTTCTAACACAAGCCAGGATGTCATTGGCTTTCTTGGCCACCTATGAAGTTGTTCAGTTCAAAATGGTGTTGGGACTATTGCCTAACTGATAATAAATTTAATGCACTGACTCAATATTTAATTAAAATGTTTATTTGTATTAATTTGTTGGTTGTCTGCCTCTTAATGTCTCTTGATGACTGAGAAGTTAATTTGTGAGGGTTTGTGTGTGTATATTTTCCTCCTTACAGCTGGTGAATGACAACCTGCTTGGTCAAATGCTGCTATTCAGAGATTTTTTTTTTCTCTGCAAATTTATCAATGTATCTATTTTTCTTCTCTCTTTCTTAGTGTTTCACCAAGTTTAAAGGAGATACTTTCCTGATATTCAGTCCTTGTTTCCAGGTGAACTACAGGATAGAATGAAAAATGCAGGGGAGAAAAAAAATGAAGCCTCCTAGGAACTACAAAAAAGGAAAAAAAGAAACATAAATCAGTTACAGGAGATTTTTATACATACCTTTAAAAAGAGAAGTGAGGTATATATTAATGCTATAAACATAAAGACAAGTTTCATGAGTTTCTAGAAATACACAGCTAATTGATCTCCTGTGTGTTCTTTCACACAAGGCAGAATGAGGCAAAGTTAATTTTCAGCTGTATGTCAAATTGCTCTTCACTGGCTGCTGTAAAGGGTTTTCCAGTGACCTGTTCTTGTTTATTAATCATCTTATTTTTCAATTCTTGCTTTTAAGGGTGAATTAATGTTACGTGTTGCGTTGTGCAATATTTAGGGAGTAGAATAATAACCTGATTATATAAAGCACAAAGATCTTTGGTCATGCCTTTGTAAATGCAAAACTTTAGGAAACCCCTGAAAAAATTGCATCAACCAACAAAGCTCATTTAATCTTACTGAAAGCAAATTCATTATCAAGCTTTTGATTCCTGAAATTCTGCTTTCTTCAAGTTTCTCAAAGATATCCTTTGTATAGAATTTTGTCTGAAGTTTGACAAGTTGGTCTGTGTCCATTCATGGACTCCCTTTTCAATTTTTCTTCATTTTATTTCATTGTTTTTCCTTTCTTCCCTAATCCATTGGAAATAAGATTTGCAAATGTATGCTTTTATTTTTTGGGGTGCATTTTTATCATTTGTACTCCGTAAGGAGCCACTGTACAATCATTTTTATGGACACAGTCCCCCTCTATTCTGCACTGGTGAGGCCACATTTGGAATATTGTGTCCAGATCTGGGCCCCTCAGTTCAAGAAAGACAGTGAGCTGCTTGAAAAAGTCCAGCACAGAGCCATGAAGATGATTAAAGGAATGGAACATCTTCCATTGGAGGAGAGAGGGAGCTGGGGCTCTTTAGCTTGGAGAAGAGGAGGCTGAGAGGTGACCTCATCAATGTTTATAAATATGTAAGGGATGAGTCTTGAGAGGGTGGAGCCAGGCTCTGCTCAGTGGTGCCCAATGACAGGACAAGGGCCAATGGGTGGAAGTTGAGGCATAGGAAGTTTCATGTAAATATGAGGAAAAATTTTTTCACTGTGAGGGTGACAGAACACTGGAACAGGCTGCCCAGGGAGGGTGTGGAGTTACCCTCTCTGGAGAGATTAAAATCTCACCTGGATGTGTTCCAGTGTGATCCACTGTAGATGATCCTGCTCTGGCAGAGGGGTTGGACTAGATGAACTTTCAAGGTCTCTTCCAGCCCCTGAAATTTTGTAATCTCAGCCTTATATTAATCAATGGAAATTTTGTATTTTCAGGCCTATCTGCAATATATGCATAACTTGTCCTTGAATTTTACTTAAGTAGCTGTTGCAGATTTGAGTTTTCGGACTGGGACTGCTTTGAAGCATATCTGCCTGGTCAAAAAGGTCCACCGTTTGGACCACACTGGAGAACAAAAGGAGAAAATCTGCTTGTAGCATTTGCTTTTGAGAATGAATGTGACATTGGATTATAAAATTTTTGTTTGTTTGCTTGTTTGATCTGATGCCTCCATAAGAGATGTGCAGAAAATTTTCTTAGTTCTAGCACATGAACAGTTTTTAATCTTCTGCAGTATATGCATGCTTGCTGAAGGGCTTTGCTGACGGTTACTTTTTCTGCTAGCTTAGGGGCTTCACATAAACTCTATCCATCATGCTCTGGCTGTAATCAGCAAACTCACCTCCTCTTTCCTCTTCTTCTTCGTTTCCATCTGGGGACTGTTTAATTTTCTTCCTCTTTTTCTGTTGTGTAAGCCCATTAGCTGGATTTTCTTTGCTCATGCTGCCTTTTATAACCTTGTTTTGCAGATTTGTTTCATCCCAGCATCTTTGGTTTCTGACACAGATTATGAGATGAGTCAGACTGACAACGCAGTTAGTATTTAGAGTCACAATAAAAACGTCTGTGTCACCAGGGGGCATCTGTAACTTTAGGTTCTCTTGATGATACTTCTGAGAGAACATTCTGTTAGGGAGCTCAGCTGACAAAGTATTTGCTCAAAATGTTTCAGTACCTTATATCTGACAGTTTAGAACTCAATTACCTTAAAACCCAGTCAATTTGTGCTTCTGTCTGTAGGTATCTTATATCCATATGACTCAAATCACAGACATGCACAACTTTCAGTCATTAAATACCAACGTTCTCTTCAAATAATGGGTTCCAATATTCTGAGGTATTTTCAAACTGCCTCTGTTCTTCTAGAACAGGGTGATAGAATCCTAGAATGATTTGGATTGGAAGGGACCTCCAAAGGCCATTTAGTCCCAACTCCTCTGCAGTAAGAAGGGCCATCCTCAACTAGATCAGGTGGCTACCCAGATCCCTGTCAAGTCTCACCTCAAGTATCTCCAGGGTTGGGGCCTCATCCACCTCCTTGGGAAACCCATTCCAGTATTCCACCACCCTTATGGTAAAGAACTTGTACCTCACATCCAATATAAATCTTCTCTTCTCTAGTTCGAAACCATTGCCCCTTATTCTGTCATTTGTAAATGCTCTCTCTAGCCTTCTTGTGGAGCCCCTTCAGGTACTGGAAGGTCACTAATAAGATCTGCTGTTGTGATGGAAACTTGGATCTGCCTCAATTGACATTGTCACTGTTGCAGAATGAGGCTTTTATCAAGACAAAATAAATCATACTTAGGTGACTTTTTGTGATATTTTTAAGCCACACAATAAATCAATATTCCAAGCAGCACATTAAAAAGAATACAGAATAACAATGTACAGTAATGAAAATGTGTTCTTTAAAGTATTAGATGCTTTTAAATTGCATGTACAGGTAAGAAGCATGATTGGCACTTAAACAGCTTAAAAAGCAGCAAGAATGATCCAGATTCAGTGGATGCATACTCTGTTTTGCACAAAGTTTGAACAGCTTTGTTTACTTTATACAGATAGGCTCTTGAAGGAGATAATAAATTATACTTGCAGCTTCATTACAAGTCCATGAATTAGCTGGGTACCTAATGGTCCTTCTGTTCCAGAGTTTAAATTTACAGAAATCATAGAACCATAGAATTGTTAGGGTTGGAAGGGACCTCAACCATCATCTAGTTCCAAACTCCCTCCCAAGAGCAGGGACACCTCACACTAGATCAGGTAGCTCATGGCCATATCCAGTCTGGCCTTAGAAACCTCCAGGGATGGAGCTTCCACCACCTCTCTGGACAACCTGTTCCAGTGTCTCACCATTCTCATGGGGGAGAACTTCTTCCTAGCATCCAATCTGAATCTACACAGTTCTATTTTTGTTCTATTCCCCCTAGTCCTATCACTGCCTGACACCCTAAAAAGTCCCTCACCAGGTTCCTTGTAGGTCCCCTTAAGACATTGGATGGCCACAATTAGGTCTCCTTGGAGCCTTCTCTTCTCCAGACTGAATAGCCTCCATATTTGCCAGTTTAATAATTAGTTGTATATCTTCCTTTTCAGGTTTAAATTTTCTCTAGAGAATAAGGCTATAGAGTTCATTGAGTAAGTTACTCTATTCTTTGGTCTTAAGCATTTCTGTCCCACATTAAGAAATCTGAAGAGAATGACAAAATGTAGCTGTCTTTGAGATTGTGCCATGTCCAATACACTCGAGACTGTTGTAAATCATCACTGAACTCATGCAGGATCTTCTTTCAACAGATCAGGGGTCAAATGTATTGACAAAATAGAAGAGAGATCTTGCATTGTCACAGTGTATACAGTGTATCACAGTGTGTACTCATTTGATGTCTGCTTGGAAATTCAAAAGAAAAAGAAAAGAAAAACAAACAAACAAAAACGGTACAACAACAAAAAGTTCAAGTAATTTTTTCTTTGAGCCTAATTAAATTGGATAGTGAAATGTGTGAAGAAAGAAAATATTCCTTAGTCTCTGGGTGCCTGGCATATCAATATCCAAAAGCAGAGGAAGCAGCAAGTTTCAGGAGAGCCCAGACTAATGAAGCTGTTGGTAATGCAGAAAAAACATTTTGGGAGTATGGGAATGGAAGGCTAAAGTAAACAAGTTAACAGCCTGTTAAGTTAAAACATCCTTTATTCTATAATTGGAAGGCTCACAAGATGAGTTTTAATTGAAGTCTGACAAGTTACCACTCCCACTTTAAAGGATGCTCAGATCTGCTGACTGGATGGCTTATTTTGGTGTGGTGCTCAAGTTCCAATTAGACATCAGTCTGCGGTACTACAACATGACCTGTTCACCCCTGAGAACAAGTAGGCTTTTGAGTTTCATTGGTAAATCTATGGAGCTTTGGTTGCCTATTTAATTTGGGAGAAAAGGACTTAATTTGGGGTCAAGGGACTTCTCAAGATATCGGGTAGTGATAGGACCAGGGGGAATGGAATGAAGCTGGAGGTGGGAAGATTCAGGCTGGACATGAGGAGGAAGTTCTTCACCATGAGAGTGGTGAAGCCCTGGAATGTGTTGTCCAGGGAGGTGGTTTAGGCCCTGCCCCTGGAGGTGTTTAAGACCAGGCTGGATGAGGCTCTGGGCAGCCTGATCTAGTGTGGGGTGTCCCTGCCCATGGCAGGGGGGTTGGAACTCGATGATCCTTTTGGTCCCTTCCAACCCTGAGTGATACTGATACTATGAAAGTAAGGGCACTAGTATTAAAAGGAGTTTGATAAAACTCTCTGTCACAGAGTAAGGTCAACCAAAATACTTTTAAATATTGTAGTTGGTGGCTGAGAAAGAAGTAAAATTATGCTGAATACCTATAAAATACACAAAAAAATACAATGTCTGATTTTTCTATCTTTTGCTTGGGATGAAAATAATGACTTAAACCTAAGTCATATACATTGGCATTTATTATTTTTTTTTTCATATTAGACTTTTATTTCTATTTTTATTGCATTACAGAAACTCAACTTACTGTATGAAAGTGTCCATTTCGCTGACGGTGGGTGAAAATGACACTGGACTCTGCTACAATTCAAAGATGAAATATTTTGAAAAAGCTGAACTTAGCAAAAGCAAGGAAATCTCATGTCCTGAAATTGAGGATTTTTTATTTCCATTTAGGGAGCCTGAAATTCTGTGGTATAAGGTAAGGAACGTAAAAGATTTTCACCTTCAACAAGATAATTGTGCAATGTTCTTAATATGATATGGATATAATGATCTGAATATGGTATGGAGCTTGGATTGTTTTGCAATTTAAAAGCAGAAGATAGAATCAAGGGTAGAAAAGAATTAACTGAGAGAGAAATTCAAATGCTTTCTTTGGTAACTTAGGAACTGATATTTTCTTCATATACTTTTATAGACATCACAAAAAAATTAGCAGCTTTCTGCTGACAAGAGGGATGAAAAAAAAAATTAATATCTGGGCTGGTTTGATGTGCTAAGGTAAAGCAATGTGAGCTGATTAAACAGCAACTGCTTGTGCCATGCCAGTCTAAAGAGTCTGTTTCTAAACCCCCCAAAATTATAAGTAGGATAGTTATTCATGGTGTTGTCTGAATGAATTTATTAATTTTGCAGCATAAAATGATGCAAAATCTTCCAAAACGGGACCTTTATATATTAGCTTTTACCTGCAAATACATTGTCACTCTTTCTATTAATAACTTTATGTGAATATCATATACTGCTTTCTGGATCATCACTGAATTTCCAAGCTCCTGCAAATAGCACTGCCTATGAGGAGCGCACTAGAACTTCCATGAACAGCTGCTTGAGTTCTGGGTTTCTTTCTGCCTGCAGGAAAAACTCAGTACTTCAGTACTAGAAGACACACAGTTAAACTCCCCAAACTTTAAAGTTCAGTAAATCTGAAATTTAGAGTCTCTGTATGTTGTCTACACAGATGTCTACAGATGTTTGTGTACACAGGAAGTCCTAGTTTCAATATGTGCTTGTATGCATTCTATTTATCTTTTAGAAGTCTGGTAATTTGCCTGATAGCCTAAATGCTTTTAAATATGGTACACAAGAGTGTGATGTCTAATAAGTAAAAACTTGTGGCCTAGAAAGATTTTAGCTGAAAAACCTGACAGCACATCTAAGATAGGAGGTATGTAAACAGTGCTTTGCTTATATTTCTCTTGTATTTTGTGTTTCTAATACATGCACCTGAAGTTTTGTCAAATTTGAAACTATGGCTGGCTTCTTAAA